>NW_027640116.1:0-109748 GCF_949606895.1 Notothenia rossii
CTCCTGGCCAACAATAACGAGAATGCCATTGCTTTCTTCTGAGCAGTTGTTAGTCCTGCTTCCTCTGGTGCCACACCAAAGATGGCTGTCAGAGGGCCAGGCTCTATATTTTTATTATAAATAGATGAGAAGGCTGTAAAGATTTTGGTCCAAAAATCTTTCAGCCTGGGACAAGACCAGAACATGTGGCATAAATTAGCTGGCACCTGTTTACATCTAGGGCAAGTCGGATCAGTCCCCTGGTAGATTCTTGCCAGTTTGTCCTTGAGAAATGAAGTCTGTGTAACACTTTAAACTGTATTAATCCATGTCTAACACATATGGAAGAAGAATGTATTAGATCCACTGCCCTACCCCAGTCCACCTCTGATATGTCCAACTCCAATTCCTCCTCCCATTTCCTTTTTATGAGATCAAGGGATGGGGAAGCCACCCTCTGGATATTGACATAAATCCTGGAAACCACCCCTTTAAAGGTCGGGTTCGTATCCAATAGCTCATCAATCCATCCACTCTGTGGGAGAACGAGGGATGAAGAGAATGTTTTTTTAACAAATTCTCGAACCTGAAAAAATCTGAGGTAATTAGTCTTTGAGGAAATGCCATACTCCTTCTCCAGTTGAGCAGCCGACATAAATATCCCATCTTTAAAAAGATTTCTAACACATTCCACCCCAGCTCTATGCCATTCTCTAAACGCTGCTCCCCCAAGGGCCGGGGTAAACAAATGATTGCCATAAACGGGAGCAGATAGGAGGGCGTTTCTGTTTTTAAAATGTGTTCTGAACTGGATCCATATCTTAATAGAATCATGTACAACAGGGTTATTAGTGTAAAGGTGTTTGCTTAAAGGCAGAGGAGCACAGACCAGGGAGCGCAGGGACACTGGGCTAGATGCATATCTTTCCATATGTACCCACACTGGGGTTTCATCATCGTCTAGCTGCGAGACCCAAAACAACAACTTATGTATATTGGCGGCCCAATAATAGTGCATATAATTTGGTAGAGCCAGGCCTCCCTCTTCCCTCTGTCTCTCAAGGAACTCTCTTCTTATCCGGGGGACCGTTTTATTCCAGATGAAGGTGGATGTACATTTATTCAGTTCCTTAAAAAATGATTTAGGAATGAAAGCCGGAATCGTCTGAAACAAATAAAGGAACCGTGGCATTATATTCATTTTAACAGAATTTATCTTCCCTGCTAATGATAGGGGGAGAGTTGACCATCGTTCCATGTCTAATTTTGCCTTATCCAGTGTTATCTTAAAGTTATGATTAAATAGATCTTTGTATTTACTTGTTACATTAATACCTAAGTAGGTAAACTTATCTTTATGTGTTGTGAAAGGATAGGCCTGAAATGACAGTCTCCTCGCCTGCTTATTAATTGGGAAAAGGACACTTTTCTCTCGATAAATTTTGTACCCTGAGACCTTCCCGAAGCCGTCAATAATATCCAGAGCCACTGGGAAGCTTATGATAGGGTTTGACAGGAAAAGGAGGAGGTCGTCAGCGTATAGCGAAAGCTTATGGCTTTACATCCCCCTGCGTATTCCCCCAAGTCCAACAGCACTCCTCAGCATTATTGCAAGGGGCTCAATTGCCATATCGAAGAGCAGGGGTGACAAAGGGCACCCCTGCCTTGTTCCCCGAAACAGGGGAAAGAATTCAGATATCACATTGTTCGTTCTTACCATAGCCTGGGGGCTTACATATATTATCTGTATCCATGAAAGGAATTTAGGACCAAATCCAAACTTCTCGAGAGCCGTGAACAGGTAAAAATACTCTATTCTATCAAAGGCTTTGTGAACATCTAGGGATAATACAATCTCAGGCTCAATGTTGTCATCCCCAGTGTATATCACGTTGAAAAGGCGACGGAGATTACTGGAGAGTTGTCTACCAGCCACGAACCCTGTCTGATCAGGATGTATTATCCCACTTGCCACAGGCTCAATCCTAGCTGCCAGTACTTTGGTCAATATCTTATAGTCACAACCAAGTAAACTCACTGGGCGGTACGATTCGCATTTAAGCGGATCTTTATTCTTCTTAAGGAGCACGGAGATCATAGCCTGTGACATTGTTTGAGGTAAAGTATTCTTTTCAAGGGCCTCTTCATATACTTTACAGAGTAGGGGTACAAGTTTAGGCGCAAATGTCTTATAAAATTCACTTGGGAACCCATCTGGGCCCGGCGCTTTACCCGTCTTCATATTCCGAATTGCCTTCTCTATCTCCCTCGTAGTCAGAGGTCCCTCTAATCTATCCCTTTCTGCCCTCTTTATGGATGGCATTTCTAGATTCTCAAAGAAGTTCTTCACTCGCTCGTTGTCATTTATTTCTGAGGTATACAGATCCTTATAAAAAGACTTAAATTGGTTGTTAATACCTTTCTGATCAATAATTTTGTTACCTTGATTATCACCTATCTCCACTATCATGCCAGCAGCCGCTGATTGCTTCAGCTGGTGGCTCAGGAGCTTACCCGCACGCTCACCATGCTCATAGAGATCCTGTCTGAACCTAAGATATAGATCCACCTCGCGTTGATTGAGACATCATATTCAGTTTGTAGCAAGATCCGCTTTCTATGTAGCTCCTCAGAGGGAGCTGTAGAGTTTACCAGGTCGACTTCTTTTATTGCCCTAGTTAATTCTGTAATACGTTTCATCTTTCTCTTCCTGTCACCAGCATTAAATGAAATTATTTGCCCTCGTATATACGCTTTTAAGGATTCCCACAAAATGCCACTACTTATGTCAGGGGTATCATTAAGCTCTAAGAAAAAGTCTATTTGCGAATTTATGAATTTTGTAAAATCGTCATCTGCCAATAGCCTGTTATTAAGACGCCACATTCTCTGAGGTGGCGTGTTTTCAGGAAAGTGAAGTCTCAATATGACTGGGCTGTGGTCGGATATTACAATACCAGAGTATTCTATCTGCATTACCATAGAGGTCAGTTTATTATCTAATAAGAAGTAATCAATTCTAGTATATGTCCGATGTGGTGGAGAGTAAAAAGAGTACTGCCTGGAGGTTGGATTTACGAATCTCCATGGATCAAACATACCATATACCTCGCAAAAAGAATTAATGCATTGTGCTGAATTACTTAATACCTTGGATGTTGGGCTAGAGCGGTCCAGAGTTGAATCGAGGACACAGTTTAAGTCACCTCCTAGAATCAGATTATGGGTATCCAAATTAGGTAATAATGAAAATAGGTCCTTAAAAAATTGAACATTATCCCAATTGGGAGTCTATAAATTTGCCAACACCACCGGGATGTTGAACAGTTTTCCAACCACAATAATATACCGGCCATGCTTATCTCTTATAGTGGTTGTTTCTATAAATTGTACATTCCTGTGTATAAGGATGGCCACTCCCCGGCTCTTACCATTGAAGTTTGAATGATAGACCTGAGTAAATCCCCCCCTACAGAGCTTAAGGTGGTCCTTATTCAACAAATGTGTCTCCTGTAAATAAACTATCCCTACGCCCTGGTCTCTCAAATGTGAAAATACCTTACTCCGTTTCGCTGGCTTATTGATCGCCCTCACGTTCCAGCTCATGAGTTTTGTGTCCATTCTGCTTGGATCCATGATTGGTGACATATCAGGAGACTGTAGCCCAATGTCACCATTGCACCCCTATGGTACCCATTATCCGGATAGCACCTTGAAGTCTTGGCAGCAAAAGCAAAAGAAAAAAGAGGGGGACTGGGAAGGAGGGGGGGGGGGGGGGGGATCACCCACACAGATACAATCAACATATAACACATAACATATATAATCATAAATACAATGCTCTTCAGCGAGCACTGCTGTGTCCAACCGGTCCACCATCTCCTGCACATCGAGCTAACCGTGTGCGGCTCCGTGTATTTCACATTATCAGAATCATAACATCACCCTTTTGACTCAATCCCCTAATGGGAAAAGAAAAACAAACGAGGGAGGGGGGGGCTCGAACAATGAGACCCTGAATAAGGCACAGTAATGAAATAAAAATAAACAGTAATACCATAGAAGGTATGCAACAGTGGCAGCGAGGATCAATAGTCCCTTAAACCTTGAATAGCGTACAACAGTAATATGAGGGAGGGCAACAGTAGCTCCCAAAAAGAATTAGGTTTATAAAAATATGCTTTGAATAACTACTGGAGTCCAGGTCTCCTAACTACACACAGTAACAACACAGCCCTGAATAACTACTGGAGGCCAGCTCCATAAGGTACAAACCATATATATGCTGGCGGCCAGGTCCCCGATCCCCCCACAGCAACAACGGAGCTCTGAATAACGACTGGAGGTCGGTCCTTAGCCGGAATCAAGGCAGTCCATTGTTTCACCCGGGGCTCAGTTCCTTTCTGATATAATCCACAGCGTTTTTCGGGTTCTCAAAGGTCTTTGTTTGTCCTCCTTCTGGCGTGATCACCAGGGTTGCCGGGTATCGCAACCCGTATCTGACCCCCGTGCAGGACCGCAGGAGGCCTCTCGCTTCTCTGAAGGCCGTCCTCTTGTTGTTTACATCCTGGGTGAAGTCTGGGAAGATGTGAATGTTTCCGCTCCGACCCTCGGGTGTTCTCTCCATTTCCCTCGCCTTCCTCAGTATCTCCTCTTTCTCTGTGTAGTAATGGCACCTCACTACGAAGGCTCTCGGTGGTCCTACATTCCCGTCTCGCCTCGCTCCGAGGGCCCGGTGTGCTAGGTCCAGCGTCGGTGTTGCTGCTGGTCCCAACTTTTCCTCCAGTAAACCAGCCATAAACTCTGACGGCTTCTTGCCTGCCTCGGCTCCTTCTCTGACCCCCACGACCCGGATGTTATTGCGCCGTGAGCGTGCCTCGAGGTCTTCATTTCGTCCCTTCTGCTTCAGCAGCTCCTTCTCCATTTCTTTCAGTCTCGTCTCCATGTCTGTTAAAGCGTCAGATTGTTCATTTAACGTTGCATCCACCTCTTTTCCCCGTTCGTTCATCCTGTTTGCCAGACTGCTAGTTTTATCACCAATCAGCTTCACCTCTCCCCGCAGCAGCTCAAACCGGGCCTCGGCGCTCTCCTCCAAACTCTTAGTCCACTTTTGCATCTCGGCCATCATTTCTCTTCTTCCCTTTTCTATTTCTTCTTTATACCTTGTGATCTCGGTCTTTGTCTCTTCTCTGTATTTAGTTATTCCGTCGTTGGCTTTTTTAATCTCCGACATCATGTCCTTAGCCCACGGAGGTATTTCAGCGTTAGCACGTAGTGGGCTAGCTGCGTCACTGCTAGCTGAGGAGGCCCTGTTGGTGCTGCTGCCCGCCATGCGTTGTCTCTCTCGCCCCGCTCGGGCCGAACTAGAAGTCATCTTCGGTCCCAAACTGCACCAAAAATTCACCTCTCAGCTCCCAAAACCAAACGTTATGCGTCCAACCCTCCCAGTTGATAGAAATGTGTCGATGTTAAAAATTATTGACTACTTTTACACGGAGCTCCCGCACGCACGTCTTCACACGGCAAAGCACATCCGGAAGTCGTTTTGAAATTAATATGGTCTTGGTTTGCATTAGCAAGCATCGCTAACGCTGTACTGGAGAGTATATGTGTAAAAATAACAGGATATAAAAAGAACTCACCTTGTGGTAAACCCATGAGAGAAAAAGTATTTGAGCTCCATACTGTTTCAGAAATAATCCTTGATGTGGTTTTGAACATGATATGGTGTTTAATCACGGCAGCATTTAGCTGAGAATCTGGGTAGATTTGCATGAGCAGGCACATAATTTGTATAAATACTCAACAGCATTTGAGGTTTTTCCTTAACAGTAACCAACTAGAATGATGAATATATTATATAAACACTCTCCTACACATTACAGTGCTGTCCACCTGCAGAGCATCTGCACTGCACACAACTCCTGTGTGTTCCTGCAACCTCTATTTTAATAATATTAATAATAATAGATTTATTTTGTTAGCGCTTTTACAGGTGCTCAAAGACGCTTTACAGATATATTGAAAAGAAAAGAAAGGAACAACGAATAAATAAATCGTTAAAGTGAAAGAGCCTGTGACACGAGTTTCCCCCATCATCCAAACCCATCAATTTGAGTAAATATTGTCCCCTTGAAAACCGTTACTGAAATGATTTTGGATATTTGTACTTTGATAACCATTAATCTGCCCTTCAATGTTGACCATATTCTGGATCTTCTCGGGGATTCTTCAAGTCCCGCCAAATTATGTGTGACGTCATTGCGGGCACAGCGCTCCAGCTGCACCATTCAGGATCCCAGCATCTGCATGTAAACGCACGATGGCGCACACAGCAGCAAGCTCAGACAGCGATGACAGTTTGATTTTGAACGTGTCAGAGCTCATATGAGGCTGAAGGATCGGTTTATGTTGTATCTGTTAGAAGTTTAGGAATTAGGTGCTTCAATATGGGCGATCATACGGTCATGTAGCCAGTGGTGGACTGGGACTTAAAATCATCCCGGGACTCTCGACCGGCCCACTTCGGTACCGCCAGTAAATTGTCAACGAGGGGAGTGGGGGATGTGCTAGTGACTTATCCGACCGGCCCACTTCGGTACCGGCCCATCGGGACGTCCGCCACTGCACCCAGCCCAGCCCACGTAAACTGTCAACGGGGGGAGCCTCGCTGCGGGGAAACGGTGGACCTAGTGTCCCGATCGGAGTGGGAATAATAATAATAATAATAATGCATTTTATCCATTCATTTCCCCAACATTGTGGTAAAAAAAAAACACGTTTAATCCATCTTGGTGTACTACAACTACAAAAAGCATCGGTTTGCTTTCTCATCAGGAAATGCAGACCGGCTCAAACAAACTATTTTTAAATCATCCTTCTCACGATCATTTAATGTATCATATTTTCGCCGAATTGACATGAAAGCACTAATAAATGTAGTTTCATCCACTTGAGTTTACAACTAAAATAATTGATTTGTTTTTATATCACATCCGACGGGAGGAAATTCAGCAGCTCTCACTACCGATTTGTAATTTTTCTAATTTAATCATCATCTTCACCACGATCATTTATGTTTATGTTCGCCAAATTGACATGAAAGCACTGACAAATATGAATATACTGTAGTCAACTTCATTAAAACGTTAATGCTCAGTAATTCACCATTTCTACGCTTGACAACACACTTTGTCCGTGTTTGGCTCTCTCGGCGCACAGTGAAGTGTTCCCGCATTGACGTCACTTCCGGCTTCCCCCAAAACTTCAAAATGAGTCGAAGGAATTTCCCCGCGATGTTCGAAATTATTGATATTTATCGGAACGCTATCGCACCTTCTTTTTTAAACTGACGAGATGACGAGTAGCCCAATATTTCATTGCACAACAGTTGTTGGGAGGCTTTCACAGGCTCTTTAAAGTCAAATAATACAAAAACAATCACACATTAGAAGCCAGATTAAAGAGGTGAGTTTTTGTGAGTTTTTTGAAGGTGGCGAGGTCAGTGCAGTCTCTGATGGGTTGGGGGAGTGAGTTCCAGAGGGAGGGGGCAGCGACGGAGAAGGCTCTGTCCCCCCAGGTTCGGTGCTTGATGTGGGTGGGGATGGATAGGAGGTTGGCTTCTGAAGAGCGGAGGCAGCGGGAAGGGGTGTGGTGGTGCAGCAGGTCTGTAAGGTAGGGGGAAGGGGTGTGGCGGTGCAGCAGGTCTGTGAGGTAGGGGGAAGGGGTGTGGTGGTGCAGCAGGTCTGTCAGGTAGGGGGAAGGGGTGTGGTGGTGCAGAAGGTCTGTGAGACAGCGGGAAGGGGTGTGGTGGTGCAGCGGGTCTGTGAGATATAGGGAAGGGGTGTGGTGGTGCAGCAGGTCTGTCAGGTAGGGGGAAGGGGTGTGGTGGTGTAGCAGGTCTGTGAGGTATAGGGAAGCGGTGTGGTGGTGCAGCAGGTCTGTGAGGTAGGGGGAAGGGGTGTGGTGGTGCAGCGGGTCTGTGAGGTAGGGGGAAGGGGTGTGGTGGTGCAGCAGGTCTGTCAGGTAGGGGGAAGGGGTGTGGTGGTGCAGCAGGTCTGTGAGGTATAGGGAAGCGGTGTGGTGGTGCAGCAGGTCTGTGAGGTAGGGGGAAGGGGTGTGGTGGTGCAGCAGGTGTGTGAGGTATAGGGAAGCGGTGTTGTGGTGCAGCAGGTCTGTCAGGTAGGGGGGGCTGATTGTTGAGGGCTTTGTGAGTAATCAGGAGGACTTTGAAGTTGATTCTTTGACGGACGGGGAGCCAGTGGAGGTTCTGGAGGACGGGAGTGATCTGGTCTCGGGAGCGGGTGTGGGTGAGGAGGCGGGCAGCAGAGTTCTGGATGTGTTGGAGTTTATTGAGGAGGTTGGTTGGTATGCCATAGAGCAGTGGTTCTCAAACTCTTTTAAATAATGTACCCCCTTTGAAAAAAGAATTCAGAATTCAGTACCCCCTGATCAGCGCAAAAACTATTTGTTAGGGAAAACATGTCTATATAAAGAGGTACATTACAGCGCTGCACCATCGGTGTCTGATTTATTAAAACAACAACATTGCAACTGATAAACACTTAAATGCTACATTTCAAATGTTTACAAACCATCGCTAAATTCATGGCAAACCAATTTTAACATCATGCAATAACACTAAGACGACATTAGTTGCACTGAACTGATCTTTTTAATAAAATGTAGGCCTACTTACAATTTAGTGAGAAACTTGGGTTTGTGCTTCACTGAGGATCTTTGTCATTCTCAGTGAGAGGGAGGCAAACTGCAGTTATTATACTTCGCGTTTTGAAATAAGTGTAACTCTGTTAATATAAAACCCACACTGCTCAAACTTCGTTACTTTTCCTAAAATGTGTATATTCATTTATTTTGGGGCATGGAGAATGAAGAGAAAAAAGATATGAGCATTTTATGAGCATGGGATTTTGACCCCTAAACATATGCATAATGCTGTGCTATACTTTGCAGCCCCAAGCCATTGCCAAGCAACGCTTATTGTTTAGGTGTCCTTTCATGCCCGGGCGGTGTGTTTGGGATCATTGTCATGCTGAAAGACCCAGCCACGTTTCATCTTCAATGCCCAGCCACGTTTCATCTTCAATGCCCTTGCTGATGGAAGGAGTTTGTCACTCAAAATCTCACGATGCATGGCCCCATTCATTCTTTCCTTTACACGGATCAGTCGTCCTGGTCCCTTTGCAGAAAAACAGCCCCAAAGCATGATGTTTCCACCCCAATGTTTCACAGTAGGTATGGTGTTCTTTGGATGCAACTCAGCATTCTTTCTCCTCCAAACACGTCTAGTCGAGTTTTTACCAAAAAGTTCTATTTTGGTTTCATCTGACCATATGACATTCTCCGAATCCTCTTCTGCATCATCGAAATGCTCTCTAGAAAACTTCAGACGGGCCTGGACATGTACTGGCTTAAGCAGGGGGACACGTCTGGCACTGCAGGATTTGAGTCCCTGGCGGCGTAGTGTGTTACTGATGGTAGCCTTTGTAACTTTGGTCTCAGCTCTCTGCAGGTCATTGACTAGGTCCCCCCGTGTGGTTCTGGGATTTTTGCTCACCGTTCTTGTGATCATTTTGACCCCACGGGGTGAGATCTTGCCTGGAGCCCCAGATCGAGGGAGATCATCAGTGGTCTTGTATGTCTTCCATTTTCTAATAATTTGGTCTTGGCCATAGTGGAGTTTGGAGTGTGACTGTTTGAGGTTGTGGACAGGTGTCTTTTATACTGATAACGAGTTCAAACAGGTGCCATTAATACAGTTAACAAGTGGAGGACAGAGGAGGCTCTTAAAGAAGAAGTTATAGGTCTGTGAGAGCCAGAAATCTTGTTTGTTTGTAGGTGAACAAATACTTATTTTCCACCATAATTTGCAAATAAATTCTTTAAAAATCAGACAATGTGATTTTCTGGATTTTTTTTTCTCATTTTGTCTCTCATAGTTGAGGTATACCTAGGATGAAAATTACAGGCCTTTCTCATCTTTTTCACAATTGGTGGCTGACTAAATACTTTTTTGCCCCACCGTATATATGCTCTGAATGTTCCACTTCCTGCCTGCCCGACATTGCCTTATGGCTGCGTCGCGTCGAAAAATAGACTTCAATCCTATTTAGAGCGGAGCCCAGCGGTGAGACGCTTTTGGGACGCTTCTGAGCCGCAACGCGGCGACGTGTCTGGTGGAATAGCACCCATTGACTGGAGTGGCCGCGATCCTTGCGGACGCCGCGGCGCTACCGTAACGCGGTCGGAACGCACCACAGACGGACCTGGTGGAATCTAGGGGTAAGAATTAGACCTAACACACTTAGTTAGTTTATCTACTCTGGAACTAGCTAAAGTAGTTATAAATATGTGTATTCTTTACTGTCTGGTAATTTATTACAGGTTCAGCGAGCTGCACGAGAGTGACGGGCTGTCAGGAGAGGGAGAGGAAAAGAGAACACCCAGTTTATTTATCCCATTTTATTATCCAGAATTACTGTAAACTTATGAATAAAGTAGTTAATCTACTATTAGTAGTTTGTTTAAATGCATTACTTACTGTATGTTTTATTTTTTTCATTAACATAAAATAAATCTCACGTACCCCCTGCAGTACTCCAACGTACCCCTAGGGGTCCGCGTACCCCCATTTGAGAACCACTGCCGTAGAGGATGCTATTGCAGTAGTCGAGTCGTGATGTCATGAATGCATGAATCAGGGTTTCAGCAGCAGAGGAGGAGAGTGGTGGGGGGAGACAGGCATAGTTTTTGAGGTGGAAAAAGGCGCTCCTGGTGATGTGATTGACGTGGTGTTTGAATTTGAGCTGACTGTCGAAGATGACTCCGAGGTTGCGGATGTGAGGGGGGGGAGATAGTTTTGATAGTAGAGTTTTGATGCCGTTGTTCATCATCTGTGGTGTTAACAGATCCGATTTACAAATAATCTTTAAAAAAAAAACGCAAAGACTGATATGCTCCCCCAAAAGCTTTGCGTGGCAAACAAAGTGTCAATTCTTTATTTACTTATTTCAATTAGGTACTAATATGGATACATAATGGTCTGCAAAAAAGGCCCCTTTGGTAACTGCCAAATCCCCCCAAAAGTGTTTCCCTGTCCCTTTAGATTAAATGCCTAAAGTTTTTTTTGTGGTCCTAAAATACATTTAAAATATTTTCTTCATTGCCATTGGTCCATGTTCAATGACGCACCTTAAAAAAAGAGCAGTGATGGAGGACTTTTCAACTATATGAACCACTGACATTTAGTGGGCATACATATTACAGTAACTCTTTCAATATTGCCTATGGATATGTGAGTATTGTATTAAGATAGACTCTACTGAAATATCAGATCTTATCCGTTCATGCTGCCATACTCAGGTTGTATGAATGTTACTTACGTTTGTGTGTGAGTGAAAAAGGGAGAGATGGTAACTTATGACAATGTTGAAATCAACCGCTGATGGTTTCAAAGTCACAAGGTAGTTGTGGCATATTACATCAGAGACTATTAAGTTACCTGTTTCTATTCACCTCTGTCTCTTGCTGTGATGGAGGCTGCCTGTTTGAGAGTGCGTCGCCCGTATGGCTGTCTTCCTACACATATGCAGGTAGCGCCGAGGGGTAGAGAATGGAGCTCTTTGACAGGAAAGTGGTGGGGGAAGCGGGGGTTTACATTGCAACCACCATCTACTCCCTGTGCCTGGGCTCATTCTGCAATGAAATGGCCTGTGTCATGGAGGCCTTGTCCAAACAATGGGCCTATTCAACCTGGAGAGGAGTCTCTGTCAGGACTCGGCTGAATACGATACCTCTGATTCAGGGTTGCAGTCCCTCTTTCTCTCCATCTTACTATTTTGTACTCTGTCTACTGTAGCTGTTACCATCCTCCCCTTCTTTCTCTACTTTACTTTGTCCTTCTGATTATTTGCTTTCTAGATCTTTCTTTTCTTCTTCCTAGGATGTCAGCCCACAGAAACAAATATGTAAAAAAGTTACACAAAGAAATGGAAATACAGTGTCCTCATGTATGTTTTTAAAAGATATCACGTGTCTGTGAACATCATCCATATTTTTACTGAATCCATTTCAGTTATGCTTATTAATGTATTATGTTCCATGTCATTTGGGGTTTTTGGTTTCTAATTTGCCTCCGATTGTTGAATCATCTTCGGTTGCCTTAAACTCTAATTATATTATTCCATTTCTTTCTGTGTTTTTTATATTTAAAGTTGCACCACAAGGACTGCTCCACACCACTAGCAGGGCCTTATTAACATGGTAAAGAATCAAAGACAACAAATCTGGTACTATGCCTCAATGGGGAGCTTGTTTTAGTTTCGTGGGTTAGAGGTTACTTGGGGGATATTTTATATCTTTGTCCAAAGGACAAGCAATCACAAAGATGACCGCAAGTATAATCAACCTTGTCAAATATCTTACTACATTTTCAAGTACCAATTTTTGATGGACAAAGTTGAAACTCACATTGTTTGCATCAGCATATTCTCGCTTTGAATTTTCTTCTTGGCATGTCGCTACTTTTTTTGGCATGTTACCACCACCGACTGTGTAATAATAAACCATTGTTTTTGTCATGTTACCCAAGCACCAGTTTTCAAACGTTTTGAAGTAGGGGGCATCTATAACTAGATGATGTAATGGGCTAGTGAACTTGTGTCCTGGTTTCTGTTGATACATAACCATATATTGTTCTGAGAACCATCTAATCAACCAGTCAATATAGTGAGAAGCACTTATGCATGACCGTAATACCTATGACGTTACCACTTTCTTTAAAAGATCCCTGAAATAAGGCAGATAAAAGTCTTGCTCTCTTATTCTGGCACTAGTTTCACACCAGCTTGCATTCATTTTGCCCATGTGAGCGTGAATGCATTACTATCAAAACTATTTCACTAAGGACTACGAGCATATTGCCCTATAATGTCAAAAAGGTCACCATCATTATTTCTCCTTTAATTATGACTTTGATAATGAAATGATAATTATGAGAGGAAGACTCACCTCTGAATCAAAGGGGCCAGTGAACTCACACAGGTGTTTTAACTTATTCTGCCTAATAAAACCCTAGGGTTAAGATAAGGGTTAGGGTCAGGCAAAAACTACAAACAGTGACCCGATAATAATGATAAACATGTTACCTGCCCAACTTAAACAGTTGCAAAAAGACGATGAAGATGCTAAGAAAAAGTGGAGTGAAAACTGAAATGTTATGTTGTAACGATAATATAAATTTCCACCCTTTTTTGTTTTACATGTAAAATGCACTTAAACCAGCCTGTCCTCCTCCAAAAAACGACCAAATAGGTTGATTGTTCAGCAGCTTATTACGACCTATAGTCACGTTTTAAAGCTTAGCAACTCTAGTGGTCGTGTAAGAAACAACAATTTGCGGCATATGCTCCCGTTGATTGCAAATGCTCTGGAGGGTCGTATATTCTCAAATAACCCTCACTGGAAAATCCTAAATTGTAGGATAGTTTGGCCATTAAAATGCTTTTTCATTTGATTTCTAGCGAGAAGTGTATATTGTACTTTTAGAATCCACGTTCAGTGGATGTGTAGGATCTATAGTTTGATAGATATTACGAAGAGGATTTGAGGTTTCGCCAGGAGAACGTGTATATATGCGGCAGCCTCCATGTAAAGTTACGGGTTGAAAACAGTATTTCCGGTCTCGACGTTTTCATAATAAAACCAATGATCAAATGATTTATCAGTGATATCTGCAGTACTCGTCAACTAAAAAACATCAGTTTATCCTTGTTAATTATACGACGTTTATTGGTTTAAATTGTGTACAATGCTTTTGTGTTTTTCCCATAGGTTTAAAACATCGATTGATTTAGTCGCAATGCATGTAGGGATATGGTGTTTATATGATATGAAATCGGAAAAACATTTTTTTTAAAATAAAATAATACTTTATTCCGAGTGTTCTTGCTTTTCTCTTTGGAAGTCATCACATAATGGCATTGTAATACACTGTTCGGCTGCATTAAATATTACATATCTGCCGTAGATATTTATTTATAGAGCCCTGATCAGAAGACCTTTTGACAAACTGTAAGAAATGCCGCCAAAAGTGAATACGTGACGTGGATCATAAATATATTAGCAATTAAACAACATCTTCCATTTCTTTTCAAACAATACGTCTCCTAGCATTATGAACACTAATTCGGCTGACTTTTATATTTGATCCAATTGGTAGATAGGCTATATTTACACCATAATGGTGAAAAAGACCGAAACTGCTGTCTCAGCTGCTAGTGAAGTTGCTGGCCCGGACATGGCTAGCATAATTAGCCTGCTTGAAGAGCACAGAGCTAGCTCAGAGCTAGCACAGAGGGAGCACAGAGCTAGCATTTCAGCTGACTTCAAAGCTTCCTTTGCGGTACTGGAGGTGAAGCTGAACCAAACGCAGACCACAGTAGCAGAACATGGGGAACAAATTGTCTTTCTTGAGACCAATGCCAATCTGCAAGATCAGCGACTCCGTATGCTCAAGGAGAAGTGTGCGGTACTAGCAGATAGCAATGCTAAGCTAGCTGCGAGGACCGCAGATCTGGAAGGTCGGAGCCGCAGAAATAACATTAGAATCATTGGACTTCCTGAGTCTATTGAGGGACCCTAGCCTACAACCTTCTTTTCTGAACTGGTCGAGCTGCTAGGCAATGAAACTCTCCAATCCCCTCCCGAGCTGGACCGTGCACACAGAGCGCCAGCTGCTAGGTCGCAGCCAGGGGCGAGACCGCGACCTGTGATATCGCGGCTGCATCGCTACCAAGTCAAGTCAAGTCACTGATGTTGTGCTAGGCTAGTGGTGGCTGGACTAGGCTAGGCTAAACCACGCTAGCGCTGCATTGATGGTGGACTGGGTACGTTACAACCGTTATGTTGGGACACAATTGATTGTATAATCTAACATTACCTATGCCATGACAGTGCACAATGCGACATGTTGTTTACATTTATTTTTTGTATGAATATATTTTTATATTTACACTATATAGGCTACCGGGGTGTTTTTTGCACTTTTTCGAATGTCCTTGTTAACTCATACTGTTCACAATTGTTTCTGGGCACTTTACAGCCGTCGTTCTCTTGGGACGTAATTTCTTTTATATCTAATGTTACTCGGCCAAGACAGCACACAATGTGACATGTTTACATCTATTTTTATTTGATTTAATTGTTTTCATTTACACTATATACCCGGGATGTTCTTGCACTTTTGCGATGTTCTTGTTAACATTTGCTGTTCACAATTGTTACACTTACTAAGGAGGTTGTATCTGCATGATGTGGGTACTGAGACACCTTGAAGAAGGAGAGATGATTCAGGTAGGGAAGTTATTGCCAATTTCATTGGCAGATGGAGCTCAGGGGTGGGGAGGGAGGGGGCTATAGGGCATGGGAGGAGGTGGGAGGGAGTAGAGGATGGGAGGGAGAGGGCGGGACATTTATCTTGATGGGGCTATAGGTTTCCATTTGTTTGAGGCAGCTGTTTCATTTACATTATGTTTTGTCATATTTATGTACACTTGTCTCCATTTTTA
This sequence comes from Notothenia rossii, assembly GCF_949606895.1. Taxonomy (NCBI): domain Eukaryota; kingdom Metazoa; phylum Chordata; class Actinopteri; order Perciformes; family Nototheniidae; genus Notothenia; species Notothenia rossii. The sequence goes on from NW_027640116.1 coordinate 15,567, forward strand.
TTGTGGATGTTCTAGGGCTGATCTGACACCTTCGACTAATGGTACAGGGACTGGTGGTGGACAGGCGGTCAGGATACTCTCTTTGAACACTGGTGGGTTGAATGCTTCGGTGAAACGCACAAAGATTATGACACATCTTAAAAACCATGGATTGGACAAATGTTTCATTCACAATTTAACCTTCACAGCCATTTTAATTCTGAAAAAAGTAAATTTCACCCCTACTATTACAATTTTAGATCCAAATGGACGTTATGTCATAATTTCTGGCACACTATCAGAAGCCGGTCATCTTAGTTTCTGTGTATGCCTCCCAATTGGGATGATCATAATTTTATGAAATTGCTATTCTCCACCATGCCCGATTTGAATTCCCATCTATTGATACTGGAAGGAGATATGAATTGTGTTATAGACCCAACACTAAACAGATCTAGTTCCAGAAATGTGGCGTCCTCTAAAACAGCACAGACTCTCTCTACTTTGATGGACCACTATGGCTACGTCGACCCGTGGAGATTTTTACACCCCTCTGTTTTCCCATGAACATCGTTCATACTCTCGCATAGATTATTTTATTGTGGATAAAAACATTTATTTCGTCGATCGTCTACGTTCAGTACTCACCGATAACTGTATCAGATCATTCAACTGTGATCCCGGACCTTCACTTTGATCATAAGCCGAAGGAATTTAGATTCTGGCGTCTTGCCCTCTTTTACTTTCTGATGCAGCCTTTTGTGAGTGTATTTCGGAATCAATTGCATTCTTCTGTGAGACCGACCAAAATGAAGAGACCTCTGCGTCCCTACTCTTGGAAACCCTTAAAGCTTTTCTTAGGGGTAAGATCATCTCGCATACGTCTCATGTTAATAAACTTCGCAGAGCACGCCAAAGAGAACTGGAATAATCTATTATTAATCTAGACAACCAACTCTTTTCCACTCAATAACCTGATCTATTTAAAGAACGGATGGGGCTCCAAACAGAACTTGGCCTTCTCCTAACAAGAGATGCTGAACGACTCCTTCTACATTCACGAGGGTCTATATATGAACATGGTGATAAAGCTGGCCGTCTCCTGGCCCACCAACTAAAGACTAGGGTGGCCTCGAACCAAATCACCCAGATTCGGGACGGGTTGGGCCCTCTCACTTCTGACCCGGGAGAGATTAATAACCAGGGGTGCACACAACTTTCTCAGTGAGGTACTCAGATGAGTACCTGGAGTCAGTGTTTGGTACTCCAACTTCCGGCTGCCCTCAAAGTTCCCATGAAGCCCTCTGTATCGCGAATATCAGCGGGTGGTGGTGCTAGTGGAGTATGATGAAGCCCCCTGTATCGCGAATGTCAACGGGGGGGGGGGGGTAGTAGTAGAGTGCAGAGCTTCGTGACCACAGAGCGTGTGAACGTTGTGATCATCAGCTGTTTTAGCGCAGTGCTGCTGTACAGGCCGACGTTAACAGCAGCCCTGTCTGTGCACACGGAGACCAACTCCGTCGTCCGATGATCTAACCGCCTTCTGGAAAAGCTTCACATATACATCGGTACGCGAATGTGCTTTGTGACACAAGTGACGGTATGCATTTCAGATTGTTGCCGCGCATGCGTACCTGCGTACCACTTATGTGCACCCCTGTTAATAACATCTTTAAAACCTACTACTCTCGTCTCTACACGTCTGAATCCCCAGATAACGAAGATCAGCTACATACGTTTTTGGATAAATTAGATATGCCCAAGAATTTGACTAATGACCAACAGACACTAGATGCCAACCTACAGCTCGCTGAGATTAAAGAGGTAATACAGTCCATGAATAGTGGCAAATCACCGGGACCTGACGGATACCCGTTAGAAGTCTACAAAATATTCTCAAATCAACTGTCCTCATTATTATTATATATGTTTAATTCGTCGTACGACCAAGGCTCACTGCCGCCCACCCTTATGCAAGCCTCTATCTCTCTGATCTTTAAGAAGGGCAAGGACCCGTGGAGCTGTGCATCATATCGCCCAATCTCGCTCCTGTCCGTAGATGTGAAAATACTTGAAGATTTTTGCTCGCCGGTTGGAATCTATTATACCCTCCATCATTTTGGAAGATCAGACAGGATTCATAAGAGGGAGGCACTCCTTCACAAATTTCCAAAGACTTCTCAGCGTCATCCACGGTCCGCCTTCTCCTGCTGAACCGCAGGTTGTCATATCTCTTGATGCTGAGAAGGCCTTCAACAGGGTTGATATCGAACACAGGGTCTCGTTATATGCTGACGACCTTCTTCTGTATGTGCGCGATCCTATAGCTAGTAATCCACACATACTCTCACTTTTGACCACTTTTGGTTCATTTTCAGGATACAAATTAAACATCCAAAAGAGTGAATGTTTCCCTATCAACCACTACAGAATTACCTCCGTTGTCGTTGCCTTTTAGAATATCCAAATCAGGGTTTAAATATCTGGGCATTGTAATCATGCAGTCTTTTAGTGCGCTATGGGAACAAAATCTTACTGTCCTGACGGCAACAGTCAAATCTGACCTGCAAAGGTGGGGCCATCTGGCACTCTCTTTAGCAGGAAGAGTTCAGACGATAAAAATGAATGTACTGCCCAGATATCTATACATCTTCCAATGCCTACCTATTTTTTTGCCTAAATCTTTTTTCACTGATATTGATAATATTATGTCCTCATTTATATGGGCTGTTAAGCATGCAAGAGCTAGTAGACCATTAATGCAGAGGGACAGGTTCCTGGGTGGGCTTGGTTTACCTAACCTTATGAGTTACTACTGGGCAACAAACACACACAAGATCATGCTCTGGCGTCTTGTGGAGGCCAACACATGTCGATCCACGTCACTTCAAGCCCTCGCGTGTAGCACTTTGCCCCTTTCCGCCTCACAATTCACATCTAACCCCGTTGTAATTGGCACTTTAAAGATCAGGGGCCTCATTTATAAAGGGATATACGCTCAAAAAAGGGCGTACACCAGTTTCTATGCAATGTTTGCGATTTATAAAATACTAACTTGACGGGAAAACGTGCGGTCCTCCACGCAAACTCTAACCCATGCGTACGCACTAAGCACAAAAACGGGAGAGACGAGCAACTGCGACACTGTTGGCAGAAGGAAGAATGGAGAGAAATATGTGGAAATAATACCATAAATAAAATGTTACCTCTCATTTATCACATATGAAGAATTCATTTTCAAACATTGATTAAAGACAATCTTAAAATGATTAAACAAACATCTGTTTGCGACTCCTCAGTGCACACAAAAATATAACTTGGAGAAATAAATAAATACGGATATGTTATTTCAAACCACCTCGAATATGTTGTGTTAATGTTATGAAATGTTTTCTCATAAATTATGCGGTAAGCAGGAGGACAGAATTACGTCTAAACTGACGCCGTTTTGCATTTCTATAGGTTGTAGATACGAGCATGGTTTTATATACTATCACGTTTAATCGTGTTTTATGCCGTTTTCTAAGACTTGATAAGTCGCTCATAAAACACAGGAGGTATGGAAACTAAGAACACCATATGTGGTAAATTGTACAGCTAATATAACACAACACATTAGTTTTTGTATTTCCTTTAACTGGTGGATATAGAGATGCTGCAGTGGAGACGCTGCGCACAGCTGATCGATAGCTGGGACACAAACCACCAAATACGAAAACATAATTCAGATCCAGTCGTCATAACTCCACTCCGGAGGGATTCCCCGATCATTTCTTACAGTTTCTCATCAAGAGGGTGTCTCCTGTCCCCGGTACAAACACACTGCCTGAGGAAGGCTATGTGTATTTTTTTTGTCATGAACCTTTTTCGGACCACTTATTTATTTATTTTGGTGACGATCCGACCTCCATGCTGCTACTCTGGTTCAAACTGCATCCACCGAACAATATGATTTATCTCGACCTCCCCAAAATAACCAAAATCTGACACGGTGTGAGTTGTCTTTTTTAGCTGTTCTTTCGTCATTTCCTGCTATCTTCTTCATAAAGTCAGTCAAAATGAATGAATGAATGGGCGTTTCTCTGACTATTTATAGGCAAATATGGGCGTTACGTGAAGCCCGCAAAAGCTGCACCGCATTGCGAGTCGATTGTGATTTATAAAGGGAAACAGGCGTAGTAAGTGCTGTACGCACTTTCCTCACCGGTACTTAATGTTTGGTGAATCGGAAAATGTCTGAACATTTCCGTACCTATTTTTTGGATTTCTACTACGTAAGCAACCTTCCCACGTTAATCCTACGCACGGCGTTATAAATGAGGCCCCTGGGCACAAGTTAGACACTTTGGTTGGCTTACTCTTCCTCATACGACTCCTGTCTGTAACAACCATCTATTTTTACAAGCCACAATTGACCCCCGATTTTCTCACTTGGAGAGGGAAGGCCTCCGCTGCATAGGGGAGGTATACATTGATAGCCTGTTAGCCAGTTTTGACCAACTACGGGTTGCCTTTAATCTAAGAGGATCTGATTTCTTTAGATACTTTCAACTAAGGGATTTTGCTCAGGCCCACTCTCCACAATTCCCCCAATCCCTGCCTCCCAGTGGAGTGGATCTTGTACTTAGAGCAAGATCTTTGTCTAGGCGCCATGTCTCTTATTTTTATGATCTTTTTTCTCCGGTTGATGAATCTGCCATTAACAAGATTAGAACTAATTGGGAAAAGGAACTACAGTTCACCTTCTCTGATGACTTTTGGAAGGAGGCCCTGAGAGCCGTTAACTCATCCTCCAGTTGTGCTAGACTCAGCCTTACAGTTTAAAGTTCTCCATAGACTACATTATAGCAAGGCTAAGCTCTCCAGGATTTATCCAGATTGATTAGATGACAGGTGTGTTAGATGCTCCCAGGCCCCCTGCAACCTGACTCACATGTTCTGGTCGTGCCCTAAATTATCTAGCTTCTGGCAATCTTTCTTCGAATGTATTTCTGAAATTGTAGGTCTAAAAATCTCTCCATCCCCTCATGTAGCTATTTTCGGTAAGCCCCCAGATGAAATCAACATTAAAAAACACTCAAACCAATGTCAGTGCCTTTACCTCCTTGATTGCTCGTGGGAAAATCCTTCTTTTGTGGAAATCTCCTTTACCTCCCTCTTTCAAAATGTGGCTGAGTGATACTATGTCCAGTGTTTCCCACACAATGTTAATACTTGGGCGGGCCGCCCAGGTATATTAAGGCCCGCCCAAGTATATTTCGGACCTTTTTAAAAAAAATGTATCCGTCCGCGAGCGACGCCATCTGCGAGTGATTAACTAATGGACAATGAGCCCTCGCTCTACGCCTCCTGTGCCTGTTCGCTCTGCGGTTGATTAACTAGGGGACAATAATCCCCCCCTGTTCGCTCTGCGATCGATTAACTAGTGTATGATCCCTCGCTCGACACCTCCTGTTCGTGCTGCCATCGCGTGGAGGGAAACGAGAAACGGAGAAGACGACGTTAATTTAGAAGACGCGGACACTAAGGTAAAGTAACTATTTTCTCCTTATTGTGTTGTTGTTTTCTGACTTTGGTAGGAGATTCGAATTATTTGAAGTTAGTGGCAACTAAGAGTGTATTTAACGTAATCAGGCCAACTTTGCTGCGTGCAAGTTACGTGTGCTAAATTAAATATAAAAAAGATTATAATTCGTTTTCTCTTCGGGCTATGCCAGTTAGAAGGACACAGATTAACTTTAGCTAAGGTTAGACTGTTAATTTCCCCTGCATTACTCCTCAGATATGAGTATTCAAAAATATTTTAAGAGAATACGGCGTGAGGATGAGGAGGAGAGACGAGGAGAGGAGGAGAGACCACAGGTAACTTAGCCAATGTTAGCATTTTGCTTGCAATGGCAATAATAAATGCATAAGTCTCAATAATGATATATGTCGGTTCGTTTGACCTGAAATTATACAATTGCAGTCAACAGTGAGTTGCAATGCAGAGACCAAACTAGATTCAAGCTTGTTTTCAATTCTAGCCGGTGGTCAGTGAAGATGCTGGCACAACTAGTCAGAGTACTGAGGGAGAGGCAGCAGGTCCCAGTGTGGTAGAAGCAGCAGCAGGTCCCAGTGTAGAAGCAGGTGCAGGTCCCAGTGTGATACAAGCAGCAGCAGGTCCCAGTGTGGTACAAGCAGGTGCAGGTGAACAAGCAGCACAGTTCCAAGCATCACAGACACAGACACAGACATAGTATAATAGCAAGGAGAACTCTACCATTTAAATGCAGTAATAACAATGCATTATTTTCAGATTCCAAGCATCGCCACTCAGGATGGAACCCTGATTGGCTCAAAATGCCACAGTTCAAGAATTGGCTCTACCTCACCCAGCATGGTATGAATGGCATTTGCAAGTTCATATTTGTAATAAAACTTATTTTTTGTAAGAATTAACACGTTTTTCTTTTTAAAAAGGAATGTTTTGCCGAATCTGCAGGCTACACAAGCCTCCAATAAAGAAAGGCCCCTTAAAACGGGCTTTCATAGAAGTTGGGATTCTTGTTTTCCGCAAGGATTATATCGAGCGCCACATCTCCTCAGAGCCTCATCAATATAGTGTAAAGCATCAGGTCTCACTTGCATCAGGTATATCATTTTTTTATGTAAAGCTAATTTCTGCAACCTATCAACCATGTTTGGCTCATATAATGAATTATGTCTTTGCCCTTGGTCTAGGCTACTCAGTGATGCAGGCTTTTGAGCCCACAGTTATTATGGAGCATGAGGCCGTCATAGGTGGACTCAAATGCCTTTACTGGCTAGTAAAGAACGAGATTGCTCACCAAACCAACTACCCTAAGCTCTTAAGTTTAGCTCAGCTTTTGGGTTGTGATTACTTTGAAAAGCTGAAGGTAAACCTAGTACAAAATGATGCTTGTGAAACTAAGAACTTTAACCAGCTAAATGTTAAATGATCTCTTTTTCTCAGGTGGATCAAAGAAACAATTATCAATCACACAGAATAGTGGATGAAATGCTGGAGATCCTTGCAGAGATAGTAGAGTCGCCTATTTTGGAAGAGATAAGGTCATCTCAAGCAATCAGCCTAGAGGTTGATGAAACCACAGATGTATCTGTAAACCGGCAGCTGGATTTACATGTTAGGTGGGGTATTTTTTAAAGGAATGATGTGCATTTAAATAAAGGCCTAGTTAAACTTAATATTTATTAATATGTGTGAAAAGCTATACATTTTTATTTTAGACACCTGGATAAAGAGGGTTATGTTTTCAACCACTTCCTTGACCTGGTAACTCTGGAAGATGGGAAAGCTGACAGCATTGTTGCTGCCATCAAGAGTGTACTACAGAAGAAGGATCTCCCGGTAGACAGGCTCTACGGACTCGGGACAGACGGTGCAGCAGTGATGACGGGTATGGAGTTTATTGTTAAATCTAATGGATTGTGTGAAATTTGAATTGTCAGCTGTTATTAAAGGAAACAAAATGACGCCCTCAACACTGCATTTAATTCTTAAACTTAGGCCGTCTGAATGGAGTGGCAAAGCAGCTCACAGACAGTTTTCCAAAGCTGGTTTCTGTAGCGTGTGCTGCTCACAGACTGGCACTGGCATGCAAAGATGCCTCAAATGCTGTCAGGTATATGGCAAACTTCAGGAACCACCTGCAGGAACTGCACCTATTCTTCCGAAATAGTGCAAATAGGTCAGCCACACTGAGTGCTGCCGCTACCACTCTTGGTCTGAACGACTTGAAAGTCAAGGTGTGTTTTCACCTATTTTCATAATACTATTGTGGTGTCATATTATTTACATATATTTTACTAACCAGTGTTTCTACTTGTTGTTAGGAGGTGAAAGATACAAGGTGGCTATCGCAGCACCTAGCCGTTCAAAACCTCCAGAGGAACCTTCCAGCTGTGCTGGCTGCTCTGGCGGAAGAAGCGAGCACAAGGAAGTGCCCAGTGGCCAAAGGTCTATACACCTTCTGTGCCACATACCGCTTTGTGGCTGCCCTCTACCTTCAGGCAGATGTGCTGCCCCACATTGCAATGCTGTCCAAGGTGTTTCAGAGAGCTGATGTGAACTTTCTCCACATAAAGGAGCAGGTAGATTACAAAGAAATGCATTTGATGCTCCCAGTTATTTGCATTATCCATCCTATTATATTGTTGTCTTTTTCCACATTTAGGTGCCAGTCACACTTGTTACTCTGAGGAGAATTCTGGAGGCAGGCGAGACCCCACTCCCCGGAACGTTCCTTGCTCGCCTACACCAAGACTTGGACAACCCAGGTGGACTTGGGGCGTTTAGCATTGCCGGAGAGGAGGAGAGGATCAGGAGGGGACACGGAATTCTGGAGCGGCCCCGGGAAGATATGTGGGCCAGATTTGTCAGAGATGTAAATACATCCCTTCTTACTTTTACATTCCAATATTTATTTTCCTTGAACTGAAAAATGTATAATATCATTCCAGGTCCTCAAACCTTACATCTGCAGCCTGGAGAGCAACATTGAGAGCAGGTTCCAGCATATTGAAGTGCTGGGGGCCTTCAGTGTCCTGGGTCCAAAGGCAGTTACCTCCAATGATGTAACCAACATTTCAATGTTGCAGACCCTTGCCAACAAATTCATCCCAGGGCAGGATGCCACAGTTATCCAAGAGTGGACCTCCTACAAGCAGCATGTTCTTGAAGGAACATTTAAGGTTGGTAAATACTTAAATTAATATGAACTTGACGGTTAGAATTGCTTGTTTTGACATCTGTAAATGTTTCAATTATACTGTATACTCATTTGCCCTGCCTTGGCTAATCTCTGAAGGACAAGACACAAGCTGAGATCATGCAGCTCCTGGCCAGTGAGAAGGACGAATGGGCAGAAATATACCCAAACCTCAGCCTTCTCTCTTCAGCGGGGTTGGTCATCCCTGTCTCCAGTGTAAACTGCGAGAGGGATTTTTCTACGATGAACAGGGTAAGTGTCATTCCCTGTTGCATGTCATTCTGTATAGTTCATTTAAAACAAACTGTCTGTTTTACAGGTGAAAACTGACATGAGAAACCGACTGAAAGGGGACCACCTGGCTGCATGTATGCGGATAGCAGTCAGTGGACCAGCACCAGAGGCATTCCCATACACACAGGCGTTGGAGCTGTTCTTCAACAAACCCAGACGGATTAAGTGCTCTGACAAACAGTGCCATCTTTGTACAAAATGAATATTGCCATACAGTAATGTAAAGTTAATGAATAAACATGTTGTTAAAACTTGTTGTTTGTCACATGTGTTGCACGTCACAAAGCCCGCCCCGCGGTCCGCTCGCAGCCCCCCCCCCTGGCACCTTCCCCCCCAAGTATATTTCAGATCTGTGGGAAACACTGATGTCTCTTCTAAAGTTGGAAAAAAATTAAGTTTACTCTCCGGGGTTCCTCAGCTATGTAGACCGTCTTCCCCCTGATATGGTGTTGCTGTAGGGATTCTCCCTTTATCTGTCTATAATTCTAATATGATTACTCCCCTGTCCGCCACACATGCAGCCCGTGTGACATCCCTGGATATGTGTTAGTATGTGTACGTGTGTGTATGTATGCAGGTATGTGCATTTATATTGTTGTATCTATCATTTTGTATTGTATTGATGTACTGTTGCCTCAGTGCTCCGGGAGAGGGGTGGTTGGGAATGGGATGGGGCGGGGTTAAGGGAAAGTGAGTAAGGGTTGTTTTGGGGGGAAAAAAATGAAAATGCCTTAATTGCTGTAATGCACTTTTTCCATGTGAATACAAATATTTTGAAAAAAAGAAAAGAAATATAGAATAGAAAATATCAAGAAGATACTGTAGTGCAGTGGTTCTCAACTGGTTAGGCCTCGGGACACACTTTTTCCTTAGTCAATAGATCGAGATCCAACATTTTTAACCACTCAAATCTATTCAACAAAGAATCGTGCAGTAAAATATACTTTTTCAGCATACATTATTAAATAAAGTGAATTACAATGCATATATCCCTTACATCCCTTCACAGAACTAAAGTATGCTTTTAAAAAAGGTTTAATGAGATTATGGAATCAAAGCTGAACTGCATAACATAAAAAGGCCCACATGCTGAAAATCCAACTCCAGAAGGGGGGTCTGGGGGGATTGTCCCCCAGGAGATTTTTTTAAATACTAACATATAAACTACCCATTCTGGTACACTCTGAGAAGAAAATAAATAAATCTATTGCTACCCGACATATTAATAACATTTGATGCCATTGTTTGTTTTTCACTTTGTTCTGACTGCTTGCTGCTCCAATCAGAGAGAAGAGCAAAGAGGAGATAGTCTCTGTGTGAATTACTTTAAATTGTGGGTAAGGGTAGATAGCCCCCATTGTTCTGTGACCTGTCAATCATCAAACTGGGGTCATATTTCATTATGTGTTCATTTTTATCTGAAGTTGTACCCATGGATGTATAAAGAATAGTTCTACCGCAAAGTTATTCTCCGTGGGGACTTCCGGCAACAATCTTGATTCTGATCAAAGGCCAGAAGACTCGGAAAAACATCAGCAAAGATGTTTTATTGAGAAGATGATCACTACGCAGTGTGAGAAAAAGTTTTTAGAGAGTACTTGTCCATGGACAAGTGAGTTTGGCAATTTACTTGTCCGAATACATTTTCACTTGTCCAGAATGGACACAAATTGGGGCCACTGGAATCTTCTTCTTCGCCATCGTATTTCACATTTTCCCACGGTTTTTACGACACCGCTCACGTGAGTGAGCGGTAAGATTTTACTGCATCACACATAGGGCTGGGTATCGTTTAGATTTTAACGATTCCGGTTCTGCTTTTCGATTCCAGTTATTTTCGGTTCTCGATTCCGGTTCTTTGAGAGGGTAAAAATAAGTCCCATGACAAACTGGGAGAAAAATATATTTATGAAAACATTAAGTCAAATGTGTATTCCTATTTACAAATCAGTTCATACTGTTTAATTTATTACGGTTATTGAATACAATTATATAAACATAATCTCTGCATTGTTTTGTTAGTTCTAAGTGGTGCAGTTTAAGAATTTACAATTGGCCCAGTCTCCTCTGATGTTACACTGCAACCTGCCTGTGAGACAGAGTCCAACCACACAATCTGTGTGTCCAACACATGTCCTGCAACACACATGCTGCAACCTGCCTGTGAGACAGAGTCCAACCACACATGTCCAACACATAGGCCTAATAATAATAATAATAATACATTATATTTATAGCCTATAGGCCTAGCGCTTTTCTAAAACTCAAAGACGCTTACACATGTCCTGCAATACACATGCTGCAGCTGCCCAGCTGTTCACTGTTTGTAAAAGTAAATAGATAGTATTTTAATTTCAATAATTTCTATACCCTGCCTTATAAACAATACTGACATCCCTGTGCTCCTCCGAGTATGGGGGTCCGGGGATATGATTACAGCGCGAGGACACAGGGAGGCTGCTTCACTTCATAAAGGAAATGGCGGTCAATATTAACAACAAAGGAGCTAAAAGTCCTAATAACCTTCATTACGTGTTAGAGAAAGAACATAAGAAAGTTTGACAAAGATGAGGCTGTTAAACGGGCAGTGAATCCGCTGTGTGTAGAAAGAGAGAGAGAGAGAGAGAGAGAGAGAGAGAGAGAGAGAGAGAGAGAGAGAGAGAGAGAGAGAGAGAGAGAGAGAGAGAGAGAGAGAGAGAGAGAGAGAGAGAGACGCTGAGCTGCACCATGCAGCGATCAGCTGATCCGGAGCAGAGAGAGGGAGCTGCGGTCCGCGGGGCTCGGCTTCGCCTCCTGTCCTCACAACTCTTATCAATCCCGGGAACGGACAATTGTTATTTGTTCCTACTCGGAACCGAGTTTTGCTTCCCAACCCTGCCACTGTGCTACACTTCCCGCCCCGCCCCTGTACAGAAAGCGGCGAGATGCATTTCATTAGGAATCGACAAACAGAACCGAAACTAACATTTCTAAACGAACAATGGCGGACACGTCCAATTTGCGAATGAGTTCTGCCTTTTGTAAACTGAATCTATCAATAATATAACAATAAATCCGGGCGAAAAACGTCACTTGTCCGCCGGACAAGTCAATTGAAAGATCTACTTGTCCGATATTGTAAATAACACGTCCCGGACGGTGGGACGTGTACTTTTTCGCACACTGCTACGTGACAGAAGTTTTCAAAACCGTTCATGGTCTCCGGTACTTCCAGTCCAACGCCTACTGCATGCACAGCGTTAGAAAATCGGGCCTTTTCAAAAAAAGGAAAAAAAAGATTTTCTCTAAATTTGCTTTTCTTCACTCACACTGTGACCCACTTGAAACGGGTCCGCGACCCACTTTTGGGTCGCGACCCACCAGTTGAGAACCACTGCTGTAGTGATCTCTACAAAAAAACAGTTTAGTGCAGGACGTCCAAAGATATTGACAGGAGGATGTGCAAAACAGACAAAAATAATAAGGCTTTATTTAAACATTAAAGAATACTTTAAGTTAAGGTCTTCTTTTGAATAAGAAAAAAACGTTGGGGTTATCCACAGATAAATATGAAGTCTGACAAAGTACTTAACGTCCAATATATTGCATAGTTTATTTTGGCACTTGACAATCACCTTCCCTGAATTTGACTCAGGTGTAACTAAAGTCTGATTTAAGGGTTGTTTATATTTCACATCATTAATCAGAATCTGCAAAGTAACTAAAATAAATGTAGTGGAGTAAACATACCAGGTTAACCTCTGAATTGTAGTGGAGTTGAACAAAGTAGTATGCTGCTGTAACAAAAACATTTCCCAACTAGGGATCAATAAAGTATATCTTATCTTATCTTTAGATTATCGATGGCTACTGCCATATTTGCCAAATTTGCCTCTGAACCTTGACAAGTGCATGTTTCAAGCTTATCAATGAACAACAGGAAGGGTCACAGACATAAGACCAGCTGTTAAATAAAGCTCTTCTGACATTAGGTGTCATGTGGGTATATTAATTCACCCATTTATTAATTATATGTTTTGAATTTGATAACACCACTGTGTTTCGTATCCCCTAGACCAGTGTTTTTCAAAGTGGGGGCCTTTGATGCCAATCTTTTAATATTTTTTACTTATTCATATATATACTGTATATATATATATTTTTTTTAAATCACACGACCGCCCTTCAAGCCAATCAGAATCGAGCTGCCGTTACTGAGAGTGAAACTGAGTATCTGCTCAGCTTTTGGAGCAAGTGAGAGCTAGTGAATATTTCGCTCTGCAGCTGGATGAGAGCACGGATGCAGCAAATATTGATGTTTATATATATGAATACAAATATGTTTATTGTTAATATTACTGTTGAATATTATATATAATACTATTAAGGCATAAGTAGCTTTCAAAAATGCAAAAAATATATGTTAATTGTTCATATTACTGTTCAAAATTATATAATATTATAAAGACAGAAATCACTTTAAAAATGCTTTAAAAATAGGTTTACTGTTGATATTACCATTTAATATTGTGTTAAGAATGTTTATAACAGAAGACACAATGAATGTAATGAATGACAAACAAAAGATAAATACAAAAAATGTTTAGAAGAATAACTGATTATTAATTATTAATACAAATATATATGAAGAAAATGTATTAAGCTGTATGATTAATTTGTCATATTCTCCATCATAATGTACTCATCATTTTAAAAAGAATTGCAACAGGGTGGTCCCCGCCAGACGATAATGCTATATGGGGGTCCTTGGCATGGCAAAGTTTGGGAACCCCTGCCCTAGACCTCCAGGGTGCACACAGTTTAAAACTGGCAACTTCTAATTGTGGGAAATACGAAAACGTCTTATAAAGAGACGTGCCATATAATGTTGCAAAACACACAATAGCCAGCATGTGTAGTTCTGGGGGGGGGGGGGCTGGACCATGGATGTATGTGCTGGACCCGTCCAATTCCAGTTTTGGAAAGTCTGCCGTGGTTCCATTCCATTTCAAAGAGCTGTTGACGCTCAGTGTAACCTTGTCGCACTGCCACTCCAACATCCAATCACAGGGCTTGATGACTAATCACGGGGTTTGTAAAGCAAGGCGGATGTTGTAGTCCCAAACAATAGCTGGGGATTCTGGGTAGTGTAGTGTCTTCGGAAACTGTACTGTCTAAACTCCTAAAAAACTATTTGTTTCTCTGAATCGAAGGTTAAAAACACAAAAGCATTGTACACAATTTAAACCAATCAATATTGTGTAATTAACAAGGATAAATTGATGTTTTTTAGTGGATGAGTAATGCAGATATCACTGTGTAATCATTTGACAGTGAGGGGAATATATCCGGTTTTATTATGAAAATTTCAAGACCGGAAAAACTGTTTTCACCCACGCTAACTTTACATGGAAGCTGCATACACGTTATCCTGGCGAGACCTCAAATTATCTTTGTAATATCTATCAAACTATAGATCCTACACATCGACTGGAAGTGGATTCTAAGAGTACAATATACACTTCTCGCCAGAAATCGAATCAAAAAGCATTTTAATGGCCAAACTATTCCACAATTTAGGATTTTCCAGAGAGGGTTATTTGTGAATAAACGTCCCTACGGAGTGTTTGCAATGAACGGGCCGGGAGCATGTTCTTTCTTACACGACCACTAGAGCACCTCAAGTGGCGGTGTAAGAAACAACATACACTTTAAAACGTGTCTCTGGGTCGTAATAAGCGCAGGAACAATCTACCTATTTGGTCGTATGAGTTGGAGGACTTGTTGACTTAAACACAAAACCCTTTGAGTTGTAGCACTTTTTTCAAGTGAATCAGTAGAATATCTAGACCCTCCAGAAAAACGCGATCCTGCGATCGCAGAATTTACCGCATAATCAGCAAAATGGCGCAGATTTTTAACAGGCCGCATATTTATCAAAAGGCCGCATAATCCCCGCATTTTTTCACACAAAGTTGAGGGGAAAAAAAGTTAACTCGTGAAGTAGTGATGATGATGACGTGACGTCATCAGCTCGCGCATCACAGAAGGTAAACAACACCGTAGAGTGAACGTGTGGAACTCACACGAGAGAGAAAACACCGAGATGAAAAAATCTGATCCATCTAATTTACCGACGAACATTTCTGCTAAAGACCGGGCAAAGCAGTACCCCGATGTCTTTCACAAAAGTGGGGGAAACTATTCTGCACCCTGTGCAACTGTGTGTTGGAGCATAAGTCTTAGAGGAAATCGACGGTGACGATCCACTTTGATTCATTCAAACATTCGAAAATGCTTTCTGCTGCGGATAAGAAAGCCAAACAACTCATGTTCACCGAGGCATCAACCTCCAAAACCCTTTCGAGGGCTACAAGAAACGAAGTGAGTAGCCTACAAGATTGAAGCTGGTCAGATAACGAACGAGTAAATGAAAACAGAATGAGGCGGAGAAGTGTGTGTGTGTGTGTGTGTGTGTGTGTGTGTGTGTGTGTGTGTGTGTGTGTGTGTGTGTGTGTGTGTGTGTGTGTGTGTGTGTGTGTGTGTGTGTGTGTGTGTGTGTGTGTGTGTGTGTGTGTTAGGGGTTTCACAACTACCAATATTTACTAGTCGACTAGTTTTTCAAAATGGTAGTCGTTACGTCATAATAGAGACACACAAAGAGAGGTTTACAACTGTATTTTCTATTGGAACTCATACAGTAACATTAAACACTGCATTTTAATTTGTGTTACATGGCTGAGTAAATAACAAACACTGGACTCACCAAAATCGACAGCAAAAAACTCTTGTTTACATAAATGCCACGTAAATCCAGTGCGCAACAGCGCATTGCGCAACACTTCGCTGTCCTCCACGATAACGTCCACCTTTCCATATTTTTGGTTTGAACACCAATGCATCGACATGTGAGGGAAGGAGGCTTGACCGCTTTCGTGTGACAGTGTTGCCTGCCAGGGAAAAAACCCTCTCACTCGGGGTGCTTGTGGCTGGAATAGCCAGGTAGCTCCTCGAAAGCGGGGGAAGCGGTGCACGTTTTCTGCCCACCACTCCAGTGGATTATCCATTGTGGGGATATGCGGTGTCCGCTGGCAGTAATCCCGTAGCTCATCATCCGCATCACTGTTGACCCGTGTTTTCTTGCTGTTCGTTTGCCTCTGTTCAGTGCTGACGCCGGTCCGTTGCTCACTGGTGCTAGCATTACTGCTAGTGCTAGCTGTCGGCAGCGGGTGCTTCATCTTCAGATGGTTGCGCATAGCAGATGCATTTGTATTGTACTTCAGTACAGCTGTACACAACTGACACTTCACCGTGGAGTTGGTTACATCTTCGTTAAAGTACTGCCATACATAAGAATGTCGGACGTGTTTTGTAGCATTTTGCAGCACCTAGTTTACCTCCATTTTTTTCCAAGACTAGTCGACTAGGGCCTACAGCGCCGACTAGTGGTAAAGGTAGTCGACTAGTCGACTAGTCGATTAGTTGGTGAAACCCCTAGTGTGTGTGTGTGTGTGTGTGTGTGTGTGTGTGTGTGTGTGTGTGTGTGTGTGTGTGTGTGTGTGTGTGTGTGTGTGTGTGTGTGTGTGTGTGTGTGTGTGTGTGTGTGTGTGTGAGAGAGTGATTAAAAATAGCCCAATTGCTTTTACAATAAATAAACATTGAATGTGTTTAATTGAATAGGAAAGGGGTTTAACGTTAGTGGCAGGTTTTGTGTGACAGAGAATAAATAAGACAACCCAATATCTAAAAAAAAATCTATTATTTTTCGCAACTTTCCGCATATTTCGCAATTTCACCGCATAAAATCACATAAAAACCCAGCATGTTTAATCGCATAACCAAGGAATTTAGTCCGCATAATCAAGGATTTTTGCCCGCATAATCAAGGATTTTTGCCCGCGTTTTTCTGGAGGGTCTAAATATCATCTTTTGACAATCACAGTTTGCAAGCAGTGTCTAAGGTCAAGGCAGAAGGAAGACCCTGGGAGAACTGCCAGAGCTCACAATGGTTAAATTCATGACTTGGCTAACACAACCGCCACGTCAGAGGACATTTCACAGACTGAGTGTCTTCCAAAAACAAAGTAACAGGGTTTTGGAACAAACAAAGCAGGTCAGCACAGCGCCATGCACAGAGGAGAAGAGAGCCTGCTGCTCTCGTTCATGTGTGTACATGAGGGATGTTAAGATTCACAGATTCGCATCGGTGCACCGGCATAAACGTTCAAGATGCGAGTGCACCGGTTGAAAGAGTGCACATCGGCTACAGTTTGAGTTGACCTCGCGATGCATCGATTGTAGCGTATTTTTGCATCGGTAAAAAAACGATTCATTCATATAATATCCTCTCATCCTGTCAGCACTCAGCAGAGACGATCTTTGATCTCTGCTTCGCTCTACGGAGGCCGCGAGTCTCAGTTATCAACATACATGGAAGTCGAGGAGAAAGAGAAACACAGCGCACCGAAAAATACCTAAAAATCAAACGTTTGGATTTTTCAAGAAAGACGGTCAACTTGAAAAACTTGCAAATTGTTAACGATGCCGTGCCGCTTTAAAGTACACGAGTAGTACGAGGAACTTAGCGACGCACATAAAGAGGCGACATGGGGTCTGCGGCTGAAAATAGAAACCTGAAAGTTAGACATGTATAAGTGAAATCACTCAGTGAGGTGTTCTGTCAGAGAGAGTGGTGTTTAGTTTACAACAGCCTGTGACTGCCAATAATAGTTTAAATGTCTTCTATACTGTAAGCAGTTATGAAATACCTGTTTGTGAAAGGTTATTTGTATTTTTTATTGTTCATATAGAACCCACTGCTTTCTGCTCATTGGTGAGTTAGCCTATGAATGAGTGTTAAGCTCATCAGGCTGGCAGCTGTATGGGCATTGCACTATGGTAGCTGTTATTTGCACATTGTTAATCATGGGCAATGCATCCTTAAATTATTTAACTGTGAGGTGTAATTGTACTGTAGCCTATACTCTGGAGAGTTTTTTAAAGTAAAAAAGAAACAGCATGATGGGATGCGTAGTACTAGTAGAGAGAATCAAATATGTAAAGCACTTTTTTGTTAAATTTATGATTTTCTGCATATAAGGAATAAAACAAAAATTCTCTGTCGTTCCATATTGAAGTATCATTATTTTTGCATCGTGTTGAATCGCATCGTATCGCCCTGAATCGCATAATGTTGAATCAAATCGTATCGAACTGTATCGCAACAGGGCTGAATCGTATGTATTGCCTGGTGTTTCAAATGTATTGTTAATGTATCGTATCGTTGGCAAGGTATCGAGATGCGCATCGCATCGGCCTCAGTGATAGAGATGCACATCCATAGTGTACATGTGATTCCTGGCTCCTCTTCTCATTGGCTGTTTTGATGATGCGCGGCTCTTCCTCCTGGCTTAGTTCCTCTATGATTAATATAGCAAAAATAGAGGATTTAGACCAGGGGCGTCAAACTCAAGGCCCGGGACCAAATCCGGCCCGTGACTTTATTGTATGCGGCCCCACAAGAGCTTGCAAAGAATATAATATGTTTATTATACGGTTACACGCCGATTTACAAAAGCACGTTGCCCATAAACTACATGTCCCACAATAGCCGCTTTCACACCAAGTACTTTGCCGTACTTAGTTCCCAGCAGCGGCGCCGGATTCATTTCAGAAGTGGGGGGGGCCAAAAAGTGCGTGTGTATGTGACATACTTGCCAACTAGGGATGCACGATATTGGTTTTTTGAAACCGATACCGATAACTTCCTGCTTCTCAAGACCGATACCGATAACCGATAATAATATAATATATATATATATATATATATATATTAAATGTACCTGTAGTTTTTTTCTCGTTTTAGCCCTGGGGTCGTCTCTGGCAAACTTCTTGCATTTTTCAAAAGCCTCGTCGATAGGTAAAAGCCCCGGTGCCTTTGCAGCTGGCTTTGGATTCGCCGCTAGTTTAGCAGCGCAGGCGTCTTTGTACGCTTTTAACACACCATCGTAGCGATGGCGATGTTTCAGGTGACTAATCAGGTTGGAAGTGTTATAGCTCGTTGCCATTTTCCCTTCTCGTGGAACTTCTGCATTGCATTTGTTAATACAAATAGCAAGCGAACTATCTAACTCTGAAACTTTGAAATAGTCCCATACTACAGACGACATGTTTGTTTACTGTCATGGCTTCACGGCCGCACACCATTTACATCACAGCCAGGCATGAGTTAGGGAGCGATAATTCTCGATAATTATCGGGCCGATAATTATTGTGCACCACTATTGCCAACCCTCCCGATTTTCCTCCCAGGGTCATATTTCTCCCGATTTCTGACTAAATCTGATTTCTGAACATAACGCTCCACATGTTACTGTTTCCACTCAGACTTCAATACAGCTACACCATTGTTTGGTTTCCATGGTAACGCGTCTCTTTAGTAGCGCACACAACTGAAAGTCTAAGAGGGTGTTCAGCATGGGAAGGAAGATAGTCACAGAAAACAGATCAAGAATGGACCCTACCCTCTGCTCACTCCTTTCCTGTAAATTAAACTATACAGGTTCAGCCCACACAGGACAGCGCAGTTGCTCCATCATTCCATCTTTCCTTTTTTCCTGCTCAATACGCTCTTGTTTGACAAGCTGAATGTTGACTGGTGTTTGACTGAACACACTCTCTGTGACAAGTTCCAGTTATTAACTCCGGTATTTACAAAGCTGTCATCTCCACATTTGAATTTGATGGATATCCATCAGATTGAGCAAATATCGTTTGGATTGCTGGTCTGGGGGGAGCTCGCGAGTGTGTGTGTGTGTGTGTGTGTGTGTGTGTGTGTGTGTGTGTGTGTGTGTGTGTGTGTGTGTGTGTGTGTGTGTGTGTGTGTGTGTTTGTGTTGTTTGTTTCCCGGGGAAAACCCTCACGAGAAACACCGGCTGTTGTTATGCCTGCAGTGACGTAAAGTCACTCCGTTCTCCGCTTTTAACTATACCGTTACAAGCTTCAAAGTTGTATTTATCATCTGAATTTGCCGAAACAAGTTTAATATTCTAAAAGCCAAGACTTTGTTTATTTGAAATCAGATGAAAACAAACTGTAACGGGATCTGCCGTGTTATCTATGATTACACGCCTTTCATTCATAATTTCAGCGGAGGGAGGGGGAGCGACGCTGTGGAAGAGCAGAGTGGCGAGTGAGAGCTGTCATCTTCCCTTTACAAGCTTAAAAAATACCTGTAGCTAATGAGATTGAATATAACAATCAAAAATAACAAAATACACAGCTAGATCAGATGGCGTTCTTTTTAGATTCGACTTTAGAGTAGAGGGGAATTATTGAAACGGGATGTGTACAGTGTTCCGCGGCATTCGCTGCTGCGAAAATGTGGGGCAGTGCTGTAAATTGAGGGGGACAATGGCCCATTAGCCCCCCTGCTTCCGGCGCCCTTGGTTCCCAGTACTTAGTCCCGCCAAACTCTTTAGTCCCGAAACTGTCCTAGTAAATCGCGTTCACCCCAGAATAAGTCCCTGAGGGAGGATTACGCAAATGAAGCCGCTGACGTAACTTCTTCTTCTTCTTCTTCTTCTGCTTTGGGTTTACTAGCAGGCCGCAAACAACTTCACGGAGTATACTGCCACCCGAAGTCCCGGAGTCCCCTGGACTGGAATGGCAGTAAATCGCCACCCGAAGCCTTCCGGGTAAATCACCAGAAGCACCGACACCTCCTCATCACACCATCGCTCCCACGTTGTATTTTGTGTTGCCATAAGTTAGTCTCTCTCCGTTAGAGCACTGGGCTAATGCTAATGCGAGTGTAGCCCAGTTATTTCCTAGTTTAATCAGGGAAGGGCACTGAGTTCGTTAACTCAATAAATCTAATTTACAATGAAGAATACATAAGGTAATGTTGTCTTATTTCTCTTAAATTATCCTGTTTATATTTTACCAATGTACCCTTTGTGTTATCTTGAGTCCAGCCCATTCCCAAACCGCCCCCTACACCCTACCCCTCCATTTGCGCGTTCACGTGGAGGGTCCGCTATATTGAGGGCTGTTCCAAAGCAACGAGTGTGGAGCGGTGTGGAGGGGGAGTGGGCTATCAAGCCCTCAAACAGCGAGTCTGGATCGGTGCTGACTTGAGACCGGTCTCTACCTTACCGGAGTCACGCTGTGTGTGTCCGTCAGGAAACAAGCTGTAAACAAGTAGTTCCAGCATACATCCACTGATAAATTGCGAGTTTAACGACCTCATGATAACCTCATATGTTTTTAACTTAGGATCATACCTGTGTTTAGTCTAGAAAAAGGTAAATGTGTACATTTTATTATAACGTTGTGTATATTTACAGACCGTTGCAAAAACTAAGAAGCTTATAAACATCAGGTTTAAAACTAAAAGAGCTTTGAGACAACATATAAAAGATGTTTGGAGTTTTATTTGAGTTATTAATTTAAACTTTTTGTGTAAGAGATGCTGATTTGAAACCGTTGTTACATACAGTTACGGCATTACCTGTTTCTGCCGGAGAGAGGGGAGGCCGTCCCAAAGCTTGCCGCTGTATTTACTCCCTCCATCTGACAGGAGGGAGCCTCGTTGAGCTGCGAGTGTGGCTACAGATGGAGTTCACTCCATCACGGAGGGGTAGGGCGAGGGAGTGGTTTGGGATTGGGCCTCCCTTTAAACACCTTTAAGTACTGTAACTTCGCTAGTATTAGATTATGTCTACTCTACTATAACATATACACACTGAACAATTTAGCTGAGTGACATATAATAGAAATGTATAATTAAATGTGTTGAGCACAATGACACTTACCTTAAGGTGACCAGATTTTCAAAATTAAAACCAGGGACATTTTGAGTTTTGCGGTCAATATATAATTAACATATCCAATTTTCTTCACTGTTAAAGAAAAAAGGGGGACAATTCTGGTTCAATGTAATTCAAACATTTGAACTATTGGATACAAACAGAAGGACGATAGCTCATATATGAGACTCCAAAGGTCTTTTATTTTGAAACTGTAAGTCAGAATGTCCAGATTCTCTCTGAGTGATTAGATGGGGTGTCCTGCTATCACCCTGAAGTGAAATAAGTCTTTGATACTGGATAGTTTTTGTTTTATTCTTATCTAAAAACAGAGGGATGATAGCTCATATATGAGACTTCAGAGGTCTTTTATTTTAAAACTCTACATCAGATTGTCCTGATTCTCTCTGAGTGACTAGGTGGGGTGTCCTGCTATCACCCTGGAGTGAAATAAGTATTTGATTATTTGACAGTTCTTTATTTATTCTTGTATAAAAACAGAAAGACGATAGCCCATATATGAGATTTCAAAAGTATTTTATTTTGAAATTCTAGGTCAGATTGTCCTGATTTTCTCTTATTGACTAGATGGGGTCTCCTGTCATCACCCTGAAGTGAAATAAGTATTTGATTGACTTCGAATGACTCTTTGATTATGGACAGTTTCCATTAAATAATAATCAAAATATAGATGGACAATAGATCTAATTGGAGATTTTAAATAGTCAACAAGTGGAAATGTCAGATATGTCTTCATAACTGTATCCTTACATTTTACATTCACTCAGTTATAATGTGGTAGTTATACGTAGTTTGTTTTAAATTATTATTGATCACATTATATAGTACATATATCTTAATTTAAGCTTCAGGATATATGAATATGTTTGGTGTGTTTTTTAGGTATATTTGTTATTGACCGAGTAAACGCTTTTATTTTGAAGGCAGTTTTTACAGGCCTCTACCGTAATGTATAGGATATTCGCATACAACGTGCGGGCTGGCTTGATTGTGTTTTCCGAATTAGGGGCTGGCTTGACCACAGTCTGTTACCCCGGTGTTTCCTGACATGAAACGTTTTATTTCACCTTGCTATGTGTTTTTGACGTATATTAAAAAACGGGGACATTTCCGGGGACAGTTTCAACCGGGGACAGGCCAATACAAACGGGGACGTCTGGTCACCCTAAATTACCTTAAACACATTAGTTGTAATACCTCTATTTATATAAATCACTAAATATCACACTGGAATCAGTTTTAGAAATAGAGATCTCAATTACTTTTATTGTATACTTCACTGAAAAAAGGGGGACTGGCCATCTGTTGGATTTATCCAAGCCTATTGTGTGAATGTTATACAATTGCCTCATGTTCCGAAGCAAAATGTAATAGTATTGAGTAGAATCTACATTTTATGTGGAGAGAGTACATGAACTTGTTTAGGTCATGTTGGGATAAAATGAGTCAATCAAATAAATGTATCAATTCCACCGCAATATACCCCGCGAAATCGCGCAATGCATTTCTTTGTGGAAGACAGCAGCAAGGAAGGCAGCTCTGTCCCGCCATTACCCAGCTTGGATCGGTAAGTATGGATGGTTGGAATACATTGGAATATTAGTTAATGCGTAACTATATGTAATATAATGCATTGAAAGTCACCAACATAAGTTAATGAACTGTCATGAAGTTATTTGCTCTCGTGCTGTTGAATTACCATGTGCTACGTTTCCTCTGTGAAAATGGCGGGTGGGGCCCGCCGCAAGGTGTTGGTTCGAAGTTACTTAATGCTATCTGTTAATTTAGCCATTGTTAGCTAACGTCGCATTAGGATTAACGTTAGCTTTCAAACGAAAGCTTTGGTCAACGAGCAGTAGGGGTTTACATTACTGTCTTTTAATTAAGAGGCTGGGGCGCTCACTTTTTAACCAAGCCACGCTCCAAAGTTATGCTAGATTTTAGCAAGGGAAAAACGGCCATGCTTTTTTAATGTCAATGCTGTTTTTGCTGCTGCAGATTGCTGCTGTAGATTGCCGTCAGACGACCGTAGTGCCTCTGCTGTGGTTCAAGTTCTGTGGTGAGTATGTATTTTATCTGTAAATAACAGGATTAGAAGTGTGGGTATCGTTTATCAGAATTATGATACCAGTAGGCTACCCTTAAAACCTGATTGGGGTACTAACGGGGCTAACGGCTACTTAGGGGCTAACGGCTTAGCATGGTTAGCAGTCCGGTGCATCAGCTTTAGGGCATATATGTATATGTGCGTCATTCTAGCTGATACAGACAGGCTATATGCTCTAGTTACCAGAAGCACATGGCTAATTATTACGCAGCACATGGTTAATTATTATGCAGACTGACATCATCTGACTTTCCCAGTGCCCCATGTAGCAGTGATTATTATGATAAGGATAGGTATCCTTTGACTTGAGAAGTCGATACTACTTGGTACCAGATTATTTCGGTAGGTACCCAGCCGTATATATACATGTACATTGAAGGGAGCAATGGTGTCATTTACATTTTCAGATGCAGACATGTATATTGGCTATTTGTTGATCTGCTATAAAAAAGATTGGCATCATCCCTCAAAATAACATAATCTGTTGACCTGTAGAGTCATAGCCGCGGGAAGTCATTTTACTTAGGGGGTGAGGCCAAAAGTGGGGAGAGATTTCAACAGTAACATGAACATAATAGTAACCAGCAAAAAATGTACACCATTCACCAACAGGGGGTGCTGCAGCACCTCCAGAACCCCTACTTCCCGTATGTGTAGAGTATTTACAATTTTTGTCTATAGAAATACTGTTTTGCATTGTATAAGTGTTTTTTGTGTTGCTCTTTTTTGCAGCAGATTGAAACGCGAACTCTGTGCGTGTCTGGAGTCGGCGCTTTTACTGTGGGCTCAAATTGATGTGGTGAGAATACAATTGTATTTTGGTTTAACCCTGTCCCACTCGGTGTGATTGGCCATTGTGTGATGTGTCACACTTTTTGAAATGCTTTTTATAAACAATTGTGTCACTACTGTTACTTAGACCTTCCCCATTTTATTATTGATTGATGTTTGTTATTTCATTTTGACAGCTTGTCTTACATTTTTGTCAGAATTTTCTCATTAGACATTAATCCTTCTTTGTTTCCATTTGTCTTTTGCAGTGAATGGTGCTGCAAGTTTGCCAGAATGTTGCTGTGAATGTGGCGTTGTAAGGCCTGCCCCTCAGTTTTACCAAGTAGGTCCCAAATATTAAAACATTATCGAGTGAAACATAGATATTATGGGAATAATAATCGTTTTCCTTGTGTATATGTAAGCTGCCCCTGCACTTTTAAAACGTGGAATGCGCTTTTAATTCATTTGAATAGATTTCATGTGACTAAAACCAGTCATCAATCCAAGAGCTGTATATTTAGGTGCCAGTTATGTCCTTGTAAGGATCTTGTCTCGGAAAGGTATTACTGGGCTCACATTAATGCACACCTTAACAAAAATGAGGTTGTAACTTGAATGTTTTATAGATTGCAACTTTCAAACAAATATCTACGGAACATTTAAATCCCACTGGAGAAGAAAACATACTTATTATTCAATTACAGATTTTAAACCAGAAATTGTGACATCAACCACCTTTGTTTCTCTGGAATCTGCGCAAAATACTTCAGATGATGAAATAGGTGAGGCATACTCGGATGCACAACCAGATTGCAGTGTTTATGCCCCGAATGACCTTCCAAATGTAATTGAACAAACTTTTGCAGCAGCTTTGTTAAAGTTGGAACATTTAACCCATGTACCAAGCACAGCAATCAATGATTTTTTGCTAGAGCTTCACAACTTAACTAGCTCTCTCTCGAGTTCCCACACTAATGGCGTTCTAGTTGATATTTTTCAGAAGCACAAACTCCAGGTTGACAGAGCTATCATAGAGGAAATAACCACTTCTCTGTGCACTGGGAATTCTATAAATAAAGCCATAGAGAAGGGTGGTCCTTTGAGCTCTACATATCAACGTAAGCAGTATTACAAGGCAAACTTTAATATTGTTGAACCAGTTGAATGTATTTTGGATGCTAAAGAGAAGAAAACCTTCCAGTATGTCCCCATTCTTGAATCTCTACAGGTGCTGTTGAATAGGAAAGATATTGTGGACAAGTTAGTTTGTAGTCACGAAACGCAAAGGGAAACAGAGACAGCAAAAGAAATTGTGTACAAGTGTTTCAGGGATGGTCTGCATTGTAAGCAAAACAGTTTATTGTCAGGTCAAGAGTTAAGGGTATCTATTGGTTTGTATGTTGATGACTTCGAGGTCTGTAACCCTCTTGGCACCTCCCGTAAAACCCACAAACTTTGTGCTGTGTACTGGGTGCTGAGTAACCTACCCCCAGGGTCTCATTCCTCTTTGTCCTCCATTTACTTAGCTATTTTGTGCAAAACAGACAATGTTAAGACCTATGGCTATGACAAGGTTTTAGAGCCACTTCTACGTGATCTCAGGTCTTTGGAAGTTGATGGAATTTTTGTCCCACAACTGGGAACATCGCTCAAAGGTACAGTTCAAACTATTGCTGCAGACAATTTAGGAGCTCATGGATTAGCGGGTTTTGTTGAGAATTTTTCAGGCACCTATTTTTGTCGTTTTTGTACTGCAACAGCTTCAGACATTGCATCAAATGAGGTTAGAGCAGGAACTTTCAGCCTCAGAACAAAAGGAAATACATGACACTCATGTCAGAACAGCCCTAGATAGTGGCAGCTGCTGTTTTGGAGTTAAAAGAGCTTGTCCTTTGACTAAAGCGCTTTCTCATTTTAATGTCATCAGTGGCTACCCTCCTGACATTGCCCACGATCTCTTTGAAGGCATTGTGCCTGTTGAAATAGCACATTGTCTAACATTTCTAATCTCAAAGAAGTACATAACCTTGGAAGATATTAACAATTCCATTCTACATTTCCCATACAAGTGGACAGACAAAACAAATAAGCCTCATATTTTGCCACAAAATCTCTCACACAGGAAAACCATAGGTGGTAATGCCCATGAAAACTGGTGCTTGTTAAGATTGCTCCCATTTATAATTGGGCCTAAGATTCCTGAGCATGATCCAGCATGGCAGGTCTTGTTGGACCTAAAACAGATTGTTGAGCTTGTGGTTGCCCCAGTTCACAACGACGAGTCTATTGCATACCTTGAGAGCAAAATTTCAGACCATAGACAAAGGTATCAAGAGGTTTTTCCTAACAATAGACTGCGTCCCAAACACCACTACATAGAACATTACCCACAACTAACAGGGTTTTTTGGGCCTCTTGTGGGACTTTGGACTATGAGGTTTGAGGCAAAGCACAGTTTCTTTAAAAACATAATCAAACACACCAGTTGCTTTAAAAACGTGCCCCTATCTCTGGCTGTGAAACATCAGTTTATGATTGGCTACCACTTGTCGTCTCCAAGTATTGATAAACAAATGCTGGATGTCTCAGATGTATCTTCTGTCCCCTTAGATGTTTTGAAGGAGGAGCTAGTTCAAGCTTTTAAACAGAAAGATCCTGACATATCTGAAATACACCTTGCAAAAAATGTTTGGAGCAAGGGAATAAACTACAGGACAGGTTAGGGCTGGGCGATAATTCGATCTCGGTTCGGGATCGCGATAAAATTTTGATCGATTGCGATATTATGCTTGGGACATATTATTCGATATGACATCTTAATAAAAAGTAGGCCGCCTAGGCGCAACAACACCAGTATCAGTTTGGCTGCTGTATGCCGGTAGGACACGCCCACGAGCGAGCAGCGTGGCTACAGAGTGAGACTGAAGACAGAGGGAGAAAGGGATGAACAAAGAAGTTGTCAAAAATGAGCGAAACTAAAGAGGACCGTGAAAGTGAAATTATTGGCGAACGCGAAAGCGACACCGTAGGCCTACTAGAAGACATAGTTGACAAAAAATGTCACACCACGTCAGCTGTGTGGACATGGTTCGGTTACGGCAAAAGCGACCAGGAGCAGACGAAGCCGGTCTGCAAAATATGCCGGTGGGTAGTACCAGCCAGGACGGGGAATACGACTAACCTTTTCAATCACCTGAAAAGGCACCACCCCACTAACTACACAGAGAGTGTGACACTGCGGGCTCAAGCTAGCACACCACACACGAAGCTAAGCCACACACACACGTCGCCCGGTAACATCAATAAACAACAATCCATCCAGTCGTGCTTTGCAGCCATTGCCCCGTATGAAAAACAGTCAAAGCGGAGCAAAACTATAACGAGCGCTATCACTTATTGCCTCGCTAAAGATATGATGCCCCTGTACACAGTGGAAAAAGAAGGCTTCAGGAAACTGATCAAAGTGTTAGACCCCAGGTACGAGCTCCCTGGTAGAAAATACTTTTCTCGGACGGCGATGCCACAGCTTTATAATGAATGCCGTCGTAAGGTGGAAATTCATCTGAATGATGTTAAATACTTTGCCACCACCACCGATCTATGGTCTAGCCGTACATCGGAGCCATATATGAGTCTCACGATTCATTTCATTGACGAGGAGTGGGCTCTACACAGCAAATGCTTACAGACAGCATACTTCCCAGAGGACCATACTGGGGAAATCATCAGCCAGGGGCTGGAGGATGCACTCAAATCCTGGGGCCTTAGGGAAGACCGACAGGTGTGCATCACAACAGACAACGGTGCAAACGTTGTCAAGGCTGTTTCCCTCAAAGGCTGGTCCCGGCTGCAGTGCTTTGGTCATCGACTGCACCTTGCCATTGGTAAGTTCATGATGATAGGCTAATAATAAAAAAAGTTCATGATGATGTCAAAGGCTACATTTTCAGCTCTAATAATAGCTCAGTGTAATGATTCGTATTCTTATACACTGTTGCCCATAAAGCTGGAATAAAATGTATATTTTTACCTCTTCTCATGAAATGATAGTAACAATGTGATTTATTCTTCATAAAGTATATTCTCAAAATTGGTAACTGGGACTCAGTAGCCTATGTAATTATTGCACCTGGTAATTACTGATGTGTATAAATTGGAATAGAAATAGGAATGTATCTCAAAACAAAATTATTTCACTTTACATGCCTCAATAAACCAATGTACAGGCTATCACTTTATAACTATTGATACTGATACTAGGTGATAATACGATCATTACTAACATTTTGCATCTAAGATGTATTTGAATGAAGAGTTTATATTCTATCACTGTACTCAACTTAAATTGAGGAAAAATATGTTTATGTGTGTAGTCTAATTGATTTTCATATCAAGGATGTCATGAAAATATTATGATTTATTATTATAAGACAGAAACTAATTTTTAAATAATACTTAATACTAATAATACTACATTTTTGTCATCTACAGAGCGAAGTGTGAGAGACAAGAGAATAGAGAGAGCCATGGGTGTGAGCAAAAAAGTGGTTAGTACTTTCTCATACTCATGGAAGAAGAAAAAAGAACTAACAGCTGCACAAAAGGAGCTCGACCTACCTGAGCACCGGTTGATGACAGAATCACCTACCAGGTGGGGTTCTCGCCATGCAATGATAGCACGAGTACTGGAGCAGGAGAAGGCCATTTCAAAGGTTTTATCTGCTGATAGAAAAACAAGGCACCTGGCTCTCTCATGGCAAGACATTGAGGTCTTGGAGTCTGTACACAAGGCCCTTAATCCACTTGTTGAGTTCACTGATGCCCTCTCTGGTGAAGCACATGTCAGTGTCTCTTGTGTGAAACCTGTCCTACAGCTCTTCAATACAGAGGTCTTGAAGCCAGGAGAGGATGACACAGAGCTAACGAAGGCCATCAAAACTACTATCACCACATATTTGAATGAAAAGTATGATGATGATGCCACTGATGACCTCCTTAACATGGCATCTCTTGTTGATCCTCGGTTCAAGACCCGCTACATCCAAGGTGACAAGGTAGAGGCTGTGAAATCCAGAGCTGTGGCACAGATCCTGGGTGACTGTCAGAGCACACCACAGTCTACTCTCACACCTACAGCTACTGCTACTGCTACAGCTTCAGCTCCACCAGCCAAAATGCAGAGGAAGACACTGGGCAGCTTTTTCAAGAAGTCCTACTCTGTTTCTACCTCTAGTCTAACAGATGAGCAGGATGTTGAGGCTGAACTGAACAGTTACCTGCTAGCTCCAGAAGTAGACGGTGAGACCAACCCCCTGGCATGGTGGAAAATCCACTGCACATCATACCCCAGAGTGAGCTTCCTGGCAAAGCGGTATCTATGTATTCCTGCCACCAGCTCACCCTCAGAGCGTGCTTTTAGTACAAGTGGCAATATTGTGTCCTGCCATAGGGCAGCTTTAAAGCCAGATGTGGTGAACAGACTTGTCTTTCTTGCAAAAAACCTGTAATGGGGTAAATGATGTTCACTACTGCACAAGATGTAGAATAACTGTGACTGGTTTACTATGTTTACACATTACACACAGTGTTTCCCCTACCATTGTCTTGGCCGGGCGCTGCGCCCTGCCAACGGAGCCCCGCGCCCTGCCTGAAATTCAAGGTGTTTTTTGTTTTTTTGTATTTAGAAAAAAAAAAAAAAAAAAAGCACCAAATTGCAACTGAAGTAATCTATCTACGGTCACTTTTCACATTGAACATGTGCTCTTTTATTAAATAAACTAAACGCCTATGTTATTTATCCAATGTATGTGCATGTTTCAGTGTCCACTGCTTTGCGTATTCACATTCTCCCTCCGCTGTTTCTGAAGGGCGGGGCTCCGCTCCGCTCCCCCCCCCCCACACACACAGGAACGCAACAATGAACGTAGCGTGCGCATTCTAAAAATAGCTCACAGATGGTGAGCAGGTACCGCGGTTTTGAACTACAGTATTGAATTTGACAGAAAACAACAATGAAACGCCAGCAGAAGAATAGTCTAATGAGTTGGGTGAAAAAAAAGACAGGAGATGTGAGTTGGTTTATTCAGTAAATTAGCTCAGGATAATTGGATGTTCTGTCTACACCTGTTGATGTGAGGCTAATGCAGGATTTGCTGGCTTGATGCTACCGGAATTTAGCGGCAGTGACTCAACAAATTTCCTCTTAAAATGTATCGTCAGCAATGTATGACAAGCAGACTGCTTGTTTAATGTTAGACTCACACCAATAGCTCAATATGATCATAACACGATTGCTTTCATATCAGAGATCAGATGAGGTGGAGCTGCCTTTAGCAATAGAGGATGAGGCAGAGAGAAGCAGCAGCAGCACAGGGCTGCAGCAGGTATGTTATATGCTGTAGTCAGGTGATTTAAATGTATCAATGAAAGGAAGAAGTGTAGGCTACATGATAAGAAGGGAATATAGTTTGAATTAAAGTAATAAAGTACAGTGTAACACTGTACTTTATTACTTTTTAATGTACAAATACTTTTTTACTGTACGATATCGATCACAATAATCCACAGCTCCTCTCTCTGCTCAAGAGGATAAAAAAAATGTGGGTGCCCCGAAAAAAATTTTCGGGATACCCGAGCAGCACCCTGCCAAGGCAGTAAACCTAGGGGAAACACTGACACATGTTTTTTATGTTTAGCACTTTAATGTGTCAGAGGGTCTGACCCACTTGGTTTTGTACTGCCTTGGTTTTGTACAAATATTTGAGATTATTATTATTTAATAATTGTTTTTTTTTTTTTATTCTGTATGAGCGAAAGCATTTTGTTCTCACTATTGGAAGGCATTAAACTTTATTATAAAGTTTCAGTGAATCTCTTGTTTCTTCAAGCTTCAGGATGTCCCTCACACTGGCAGCATCTGCAAAAACTACATATCGTGATAAGAATCGAGATCGATCAATATGGAAAAACATATCGTGATAACATTTTTTTCCATATCGCCCAGCCCTAGGACAGGTATGGTAGTTGTCCATGGGTCTGAAGGTGGCTTGCCCGAATTTGGGGAAATCCATCAAATATGCATTTTTCATCAGAGTGTTTTTTGTCTTGAAACTGCTGTGTGGATGGTATAGTGAGCACTACAGAGCCTTTGAGGTGACTCCATCTCCGTCACGAGAACTTGCTCTTGTGGAAGTCTGTGAACTGGTCGATGAGTATCCCTTGGCCGCCTATCTGGTTGGATGTGTGCGGATGGTGACCTTGAAGAGATCAATCTGTGTCTGACGTAAAGCAACAAATTAAACACTGCTTGGGCAGGTACAGACTAAAGTACCGAGAATAGGTACCGTTGGGTACTGGTATCGGTTCAAACACATATATATATAAACAATAGATGGCTCATGGGAGATTTTCCAGCGTAGCTCACCGGCCGCCATCTTGCTGCAGTCACCAGCTACTGTTGTAAGGTGAGTGATTTGCACAAAAATACTCTTAACTCGCTGAAATCTTGACTGATTTACAAACGGTTTGGTTTATTATAAACGTTATTAGCATGGCTATGATACAGGAGACAACAAGACATGTTGAAAAAAAATTCATAATTATAAGTATGCAGTATCATAACTACATCTTTGATGTTTATAACAAACCAACCTGTTTGAAAATTGAGCAAACTATGGTTATTTAAATAGTAAACCATAATGTTATGAATGAGCGAGCTGACTGCAGCAAGATGGCGGCCATGTTGCAACGTCGGTCTCCATTGGCCAGCAGCATGGGTGAGCCATCTATTGTTTATCTCTATGGGTTCAAATGTGAACAGTACCCAACCCTATACATTGGTCCAATAACATTGTTATTGTTCTTCACAATGAACCCTTTTAAAAAATGACAAGCATTCACTCTTCTACCAAGCCCCATGTACTTGAAATAAAACTAATTATAAACCTTTTATTGTTTATATACTCTCTTTCCTAAAAGACGGTGAAGAAAGACCGTGATGACATCAGCTGTTCTCAGAGTAATCCTAGGGGCTGACAGCTGTCAGAGGGTGGTGATTTCTGCTGGCCTGCCTTCAACTGTGAATGAACTGGAGAATGAGATAAAGACTCAGTGTAATGTAAAGGAACCCTTTCGGCTGCAGTTCATGGACACGCTTTTTGGCGATGAATTTATGAACTTAACTTCCATGGGAGAAATACAAGACAAAGCTACAGTCAAGGTCATATACACATCATGCAGACTTCTCAATGCTGATGCAGATCAATGTGTGGACAGTTGCTCCTTTCCACCAACCAGTCATCCTGATGACACCACATCTTCTCT
This sequence comes from Notothenia rossii, assembly GCF_949606895.1. Lineage (NCBI taxonomy): Eukaryota > Metazoa > Chordata > Actinopteri > Perciformes > Nototheniidae > Notothenia > Notothenia rossii. Next base: position 48,584 of record NW_027640116.1, read on the forward strand.
AGGCGACAGCACCGGGATTCTCACATCTCCAGAGTCCACTTCTTCACGGTCTTCATGGCCAGGTGTGTTCCATGTTCCCCGTTTTTCGTATGATGCAGAGATTAAGCTTGAAAAGGCCCACAGAGTTCTCAGAGAAGAAGGGACACTGTTGATCCCTGATTCAAAGCTCAAGTCTGATATACTAGAGGGGTTGATTCAGGAGGTAGTTAAGCACAAAGTCTACGCCACGGACAGGGAGTTTGACCAAGTTGTAGAGGCTCTCGTCATGAAGCATCCATGTTTACAAGAAAAAGGCTCAGCCTCTGGCTATGGGGGATGGAAGACTAGTCTCAAATACAAGTTGTCCAACTACCGCACACATCTCCGGAAAGTGGGATGTCCTGAAGTATGTGTAAATACTTTGAAACATAAACCAGAAGGGAAACGTTCTCCTGCTTTTAAAGTTAAGAAACCAAAGAGGGGTGAAGTGGCCTACTGCCCTGACTTTCCACTTGGAGAATGCGCCCAGTCCTTGGAGAAGATGAGGGTTGAACTCCTTTCAGATTACAAGAAGCGTAATAACAGAGAGACAGTTGAGGCTAAAATGGAGAAAACATTTGCATTGAGAAGACAAGAAGTCATTCGTGATGTTCCCATGACCAGTGATGTACAAGAGAGATGGCCAGCTCTCTTTGGTGTAATGGAGGTGAGTACAAAGATAATGGTGTAACTTTTTGTGCTGTAGATGGTATATGCAACTGTTAGAGTAAAGCTTGGCCCCATTACGATGTTGTTCAGAAGTAGGTGCAAATGAATGCTGGATGTTGAAAAGCTGATGCTTCACTGCATTGCTGGCTTAAATATGTAAGAAGAAGGTGAAGTAGTAGGAATATTTGAAAAAGTGGGAACATGATTGAAGCAGATGAGTAGGGCTTGAGTTTAAGGATGTCCGTCATCCCAGGGGCCGAAAAAAATAGGATTGAGGAGGAGGAACATTTATTTAGCGAGGAATTTGGGCCTAGAGTTAAAAGGAAAAATACCGTGATAACGTCATAAATTAAAATGACTGCAAGTTTTGTTTAGCACAAGTTCTTATTAAACCTCCTTGAGAACAGAAACACACAGCACATACTGCTGGTGTCATGTCCTTACTGGTTTTCAGACTAACTGGTTTCCACATGTTGTGTTTACCGAACACAACAGTTGTGGTCTGCCTCTGTCATCAGATTCGTCACACATTCACAAACATATTATTGGCGATTTTCAGGTCCAAATCTCGTATCAACTGTGGCGAATATGATTGTATAAGTTAGCACTACATCAAAGCCGCCTAAAAAAATAAGTTTGTCTAAAATATATCAGATCGCGTCGAGCTGGATTACATCTCGGTAGAGCAAAATGCTTTCAGCATTCACACCCAATATTCCATAGCCGAAATCAAATGCTGAGCAAACATGCATAGTGCATACAGTTATGTGATTGGCAGCTGTAAGTTTAATGAAACAAATGTGTGTATGTCAGTGGGCCGTGTTGTTAAAAAATGGTTTCATTTTTTTTTCAGGTTAACGCAGAGTTCAAGCGGATTACAACTATGGCTCTACAGTCAAGGTTCCTGTCACAGCTTGACCTACACTCCGCAAGTCTGCTGAGGGTGTTCTCGAAAAAATCGGGGCAGCAGGGCAAGAAGTTAAAAGACATGGCTGCCATGATGACGGTAAGAACTTTTTAACTGTGTGTATATGTGTAGATACGTGTGTGTGTGTGTGTGTGTGTGTGTGTGTGTGTGTGTGTGTGTGTGTGTGTGTGTGTGTGTGTGTGTGTGTGTGTGTGTGTGTGTGTGTGTGTGTGTGTATATATATATAATATTTCCTTTTTGGCATTAGGTCAGTCTAAAATCAATTACAATGGTAAATTATCCCAAAATGTGACCACTCCATAGGTTCAATTTGATTAAAATGTCCCTATATTCTTTGTTTTAATCCTTAAGGAAGACATCGATGCTGACAGGGAGTGCCTCATTAAAGGACTCTGCATCTACCTCAATGAGGATCCTGAGGATCTGGTGAAGGAGTACATGGTGAGTGTGTGCTAAAGTAGTAGGCCACATACAAAAAAGAAGTTAGTTTGAACATGTTTTTAAGAAGAAAAATAGCCTCAGTTAAAAGAACCTCATTTGACCAGATATACCAGACCATATTACCAGACATGTTACATAGCTGTCTTCCTGAAATTGATATTATAATTGGTTTTGTTAGAATTAACATGGTCTATCATGATTTGTGTTCTTCTGATTCCAGAGACACATTCAAATACTAATGCAATAGTCTTAAGGACAGCTCTATCCTCCTCAGGCTGCAGTATCTTCCACCTGTGGGGCTTATATTACATTACATAGGGTGAATTATGAATCAGGAGTAGTACCCAATGCTTTGCTCATTAGTCTCCAGCATTACGTGTCATTTCATTTCACCTGTTTATTCTCTCCAACCTTCTCCTCTTTTTAAAGTCTCTGATATATATATTACCAATAATAATTACCATTCACTCAATTTAATGTACAACCTACAATCTGTTAGCCAGGCTGGTGAAACCCACAGGTGAAAACAAACCAGGTATTCTTCTTCGCAAGCATTGTGCTAATTAGTGTAGTGCCACAGTAGAGTCAAATAAGCAAATTGTGTCTTAATGAGGTCCGAGTAAAAAAAATCTTATCCTTAAAGAAATAATTTGTCTTCCACCAGGACATGACTGAGGCCAACACACTACGTGAGGTAGAAGAAACAACAGTGGGGATCTATGTTGCCAGAGAGACTCCCAGCAGTGACTATTCTGATGTCGGAGTTATCCTCGAGGGTGTGGTGGTGCTTCAGGATCTGTAGAATGTGGCTCTTGCAGCTGTAATGCTGTTTGGACTCATGTATGCCCTAAACATGAATTACCTGTTGAAGCTCCGCAACACCTTAGAAGTTATTCAGAAGCTTATAATGGAGGTGGATGCATCTGACCTTTCAAGAAAGGGCCAAAACTTGAAGAGGAAAATGCACGAGTGAAGAGAGCTCACTGTCCATGTTCACTGTCCATGTTCACGGCTCGCTGTTCCTACACTGTTCTTGTAGTTGAGATGCAGAGTATACATTCCTGGACTGAGTGGTGTGGCTGGTTCTCCCACCATCGCAGTTATTGATGCCTTATAAAAAGCAGGGGATGCTTTATTTATATATATATATTTTTGTTTTTTTGTTTACGTTGTTGTTGTTGTAACAAAATTGCTAAACGATATGTAAGGTCCTTTTTAATATTTGTACTTCTCAAATTGGAGATTAGTTTTGGAAAGACTTGAGTGATTATTTAATCTCCAGGTTCTTGAATAAAGGTCTTGAAACAAAACTTTCTAATCGTTTTCAATGTAAAAAAAGTGGGTTATGTTTGCTTTTAAAATCTGTTTCATATTTACATTCAATTATATTTATAAATATAATGTATAACAAAAAAAATTACAATTCTGAAAACATGTAATAGACATGGGAATATTAAAATAACAAATATTGCTAGAGTTATGTGATCAAATAGTGTTGGAATAAAAGGGATTGAATTGTGTTTGAATAAAGTGATCAAAATGGGTTGGAGTAAAATGATGAAAGTGTTTAATTTACTTTATTGAAACACATTTCAATAACTTTGAATCAACACAAAGTAATTGCGTTGATTGGACATAAATCGTTTGTGTTGATTTAAAACAATTCTATAGGTTGCTGCCAAAGCAAATTATTTGTGTGCAACAAATGTCCACAATTGAATTGAGTAAATCCAATGTGTTCTTTTTTTCAGTGTTGTGAAAAAACAGGAAATAGTCAGAATGTACCTTCAATAATGTCTGATTAATAATCCCTTTAACTGGAAATTATTAATCATATCAAAATAGTATAAGGTCACCTTTGAATACAATTTCACACTGAACTCAGTGGGCCCACACTCACTCAGCACACACACACACACAAGCCGGCAAATAAAATGAAATAAAACCCCTCACGTTGCAGGCCTAATGTGATGCTTGAAAGCGTTGAAAGTCAAAACTATTTGTCTTCTTCACTCAAATGAGCAATAAAACCAGAGTGATACCTTAACATCTTCAACTCCAAACTGCAGCTGTACCGATCCCAGTCTCAGATGGCGATCAAAGGTGGCGGGAAGGTGTCCAGCGAAGGCGTGCTCTCTCGTATTGTCCAAAACTCCTCACTGTCACCAACTTGCAGCAAAACTGATAAAGGTCTTCAGGGTTTCCATGCCGAAAAACCCCGAACTGAATCCAATAACGTCAGCTGAGTTAGCTATAACGTGGCTAAAGAGTCCATTAACTGTATTAATGAATGCAAACACTCAGTTGCTAACAAGCTAATACACACACGTGGATAACTCTGGGACAAACTTGGAGTAGAAAGGTAATCAGTTCCTTGCAGACAGTGTGTAGAAAATAATCCATATGAAGACTGTCGAGTTGATAATCTTGAGACACTAACTACATACTTATTTGCTATAAACTGTCAACTTTAATTCACTCTCTGTACCGCGACTTTGTCAGTCAAGCCACCACTCTGACTCACACTCTCTCTCCCGCCTTCACTTCCTCCCAACTTCAACCCTTGACTTTCAAAATAAAACACAATATTTATAATTATACATTTTAGTCTTTTAAACATATGTATTACACTTTCCCTTTTTAAACCGTTGTGAAATATCTTTTAATCGTTATCTTTGCATGAACTAGATATTTTACACTTATAACTAAATGACATATTTATTATCTAGTTTTAATTTCACTATAAGGGTTATTTTCAAACTGGTTACACCAAGCCCCCAGGAAGTGCGCCGGTGTCGGTACCATAATGTGTTCGGGGAACCATATGTGTTCGGGGTCCGTCTCTTACCAATGACGTCACGCATTGGCTCTACGGTAATTTATCCAGGGATGCTCGGGGGCAAATCACATCCACAGATCAAGACGAAGTGAATGGAAATACTCCCATACTCCTAGTGTGTGAAAATGTTTGTGAAAAACATGTGCAAAGTCTCCGAAAACGGAGCAGTGGCTGTACGGCATTGGCTGTACGGCAACTCAAGAGGACCATCATACACGGTCAAATTCCGAACATTTAAACATAGCCTCCACTTCATTCTCTTCTTTGTCCGTTATTATATGTAGAAGATATTACTTTTTTCTCCGTCATGTTGTTTCCATAGCAACAACTTCAAACAGGAAGTTAACCTAAATTACATTTAAGACACTGCAACGAAAGTAACAAAAACAATGGAAAATCCTTTTCCGTTTCACAGAACATAAATTGGGTTATTTACATAATTATGTTTACACTGTCGATTGTTATTTTTGGGGGACACACGACACATCAAATTACATCTACAGACCAAGACGAAGCAAATGGAAGTACTCCCATCCTCCTAGCATGTGAAAATGTTTGTGAAAACGTGTGCAAAGTCTCCGAAAACGGAGCAGTGGCTGCGATGCTAGCTTTGCGGCTAGCATTTTCAATGGAAATATAAATCGAAAAATCATGTTTCAGTAAAAACAAGGCCCCACTGATCATCTACTCTCTGAGACGATTCCAGGGAGGCCTGACTTGAGTTTCTAGCACCAGGGAAAGTGGACAAAAGTGCCCCAGATCAGCCTCTTAATTTACCCAGGGCCTAGTGCTTAGCTTTGGGCATGAAAATTCAGGAAACTCCCCTGAGTATTTTATTACATATCTCAACTTTGGAGAGGAGTTGGGGGAAAAACTACACATCAAATCACATCTCCACATTAAGCCGAAGCTAATTAGAAGATTCTTGTCTGCCTAGCCTTTGTTCCGTTTAAAGCCGTAACGTTACACATCACAATGCATGACGTCATTGACGTCATTGGTAAAAGACGGACCCCGAACACATATGGTACCCCGAACACATATGGTACCGACACCGGACTCAGATGAAAATATTTGTGGTGGCCAAACGGTGGTACTACACTTCCGTTTGGTTGCCAGGCCCGGAAACACTTGTTCCCCTTTGACTTACATGGGGAAAGAGTGGTCTGTAAATCGTTGGATTTTTTTTTTTTAACTAAATAAACTACCCAGTATGAACACTTGTATAGCCCTTATTAAAAACATTTGTTCCTCAAGTTGTAATAATGTGCTAATAACGTTATTCTGAGAGTTATTTCCCTCTGCATTATGAACGTGCATCTAACCCACGGGACCGTGCCGCCCGGTACGTTCATGTTACGTGTCCCGACCAATCAGAGCACACTGTGCTCACAGGGAGGGTGGGGGCTGGAGCCGACTGGAGCTATTGGAGCTACAACGAGCCGTTAAAGGCAGAGAGTGAAATTCAGTGAATACACGTATTTTACAGAGATGCTGTTTGAGAAACCAATGTGAGTTGCGTTTATCTTTACCCATGGATGCACAATAAGAACGGACCCATATCGTCTTACTGCCATCCCACGGAGCTGTAATAATGGATATATTGCACATGTTTGCTGTAATTCATTATCATACTACATGGGCTGTATGATTAAATCTTGTACCGTAAATGTTGTATTAAATAAAGTTAATATTACCGACGTTAGATTAACGTCCCTGTAGCTTCTTATTGCACTAAGAAACTTATTATATATATATATATACAGTGCAATCATTCTTTCATGCTAAATGAAGCTCTGTTGCTTGGATATCACTAGATCCTGTTACAGCGTAATATAAGTACATAACGATTGATGTCACATTAGCATAATTACTAGCTAGCCGCTAGCTGCTAACTGCCGCCTCCTTAATATCAAATCCATCATAATAACAAATCATTACCATGCTGTCATGAGCGTGCGGTGCTGTTACGTGTACGCAAATTGACGTGCTTGATGTGTGAACGAGTATTTTGGTTAAAGTTGCGCATGCGCTATGAGCGCACATACGGGTACTTCGCAGGCATGCCGGGTAATCTGTGACGTTTCGCTCTTTCAAAAGTTGGGCCATTTTATCATCATGCATCATACCAGTTCTTATTATACATCCATGGGTTACACGAGCAACCCATGGAAAACCTTTCAGAGTTTTGCGGGGCGTGGTTTGCAATTCGCACCTACTTGGATATCATTTTCAAACCATTTAATTTGTTCCTCTTAATAATTTCCTTATAAACTAAGCAGGACGATTTAAAACTCACTTAATTGGGTTAATTTAGAAATGGCTTCAGTAGCCTATATCATCATAACAGATCAAAAAGTTCAGATTCATTTTACAATAAATCCAGGAATGATGCACTTCTACAAACAAAAACAACATAATTAAAACATTTAAACAAACTACTAAAAGTAGATGAACTACATTATTCAAAAGTTCCCAGTAAGTTCTGATAATAACACAGTGAAAATAAACGATAGCCCGTCAGTATCAGGGTTAGTCAAAATGAATCCCTTGGCGGCTCTAGTGTTCATTTACCCCGTTTTGTCTTCTCTTTGCTTAATCGATTTGAAACCAAGTCTAACGTAGCTTAAACTTAACGTTAGCTTTCTAGCTAACACAACACAGTCACGTAGCCTACATTTCTGTGTTTTTTTTTTTATTGACGAATGAAGTTGGATGTTGTGGTGGTCCTGTCACTGATCTTTATGCTGCAGACCCTGCATACCGCTGTTCTCTTCTTATTAGTGTGTCGTAGCAGCTTTAAAATCAGCTGTGGTCTAGAGAGAATAATCGGTAAAGTAACAAACGTACAGCAACACAATATTCGTATTAAAAGCAATAAGGATCTTTTATACTTGCAAGTATGAAGTCTCCTCCAAAAGAGCACGTACTGTTCTGAGTGAAACAGGCTGTCTTTATAGGAGGACATCAAAGCAGATTTACATTAGAACAACATTCTGGGAGGCCAGCTGAGACCCCCTGGCACTGTATGCAAAACCATCACTCCATACAAGACAATGGGATATACAGATAACACCTTATCCTAACTTCCTTCCCCTCATCCTTCCAGTAGTGACATAAAAACCCCTTGCAAAAACATCTGTTTATCACTCACACACATTCAAAGGTCACTCCAGGGATTTGACCTAATCATTCAAACCGTTGACATGACATTTTCAGAATACAGCAGTTTACATTTCATTAGGTTTACACTGTATTGAGCTTTAGTACCATAATTTCCATCATATTCCCCCCTTGCTTATTATTAATCATCAATCCGAAGTTGGTATTTAAAGTTAACATTGCTCAATCTTTTTGTAGGACTAAATGTGAATATTTGAAAAGTTCCTTTTCATCCTGTGTGTCTGTTACACTTTCTTATGTTACCTAAATCTCCATCCTCACACATGCTTAGTTTAGCACCTTAGAGTTAAACTCCCATACATTGTTAAAAATACAATACAAAGTATAAGAAGTACATAAATACTACTTTATCAAATATCAAACATTTTGGAATAGTATAAACCCCCCTTTGGTCAAATTGTCATGTATCGAAGGAATAACACGACAAAAAACGTCTTCAAGCTTTCTAAAGCTGTTTATCATGTTATGCAAATGTTGAGGTATTAGTGTCGAACTTGCTTAATCGCTCAGATTTAGATTGAGTTATCGATCAATTATTTCATTTTCATTAGATCATCTACAGTAATACCATTTCATACTTTCACATAGCAAACACATACTCTTTCATTTGTACTTTTCTCTTTAAATCCCACATTGTCACTGGAAACTTTCTTTTCTCCAAATTAGTTTCCATAAAGTTAAAATTCGGAATACCTCATTCAGTTACATTATCAACATTACTTTGACTTTCTCCACTCACTCAACCCATCTTCACTTTCTGTTTAACCCACCTGTATGTTGTTCAAAACATTAAATTATAAATGGTGTGCTTATAATTTATAATATTAATGTTTTCAAAATTAATTATAGACCTTCTAATTGTTCAGCGCTGCTTCAACATCTTAATGATTGGCCTGTGCCAAGGTACAGACTAAAATAAAAACTTCAACATCTTCAGGTGAACTATATTTCAATAGCTCTGAATTTCTGATGGGCATCTGTGATTCCTAAACAAATTCTTAAAATCAAAGTGTAATAGTGAACAACAACTCATGTTTCTGGTAAAGATACACTAATAACGTGGATACAATAAAAACAACTCAAACCATGATGCAGCCAGAATGAATGAATGTCCTGGGTGTGTCTGTCCTGTAAGGAATTTCATGAAGGAGTACTTGTGAATCAGAGTCAATTTCCCAGGGCTTCCGTGATGCAGTGATGCCTCTTATGAACATTGGTTCATCCATTTCTGTTGGTCCCTCATGTGACTCCGACCTCACCAAGACATCCAACCCAGTCTCAGAAAAAAACGTGTAATAACTACGTTGGTCCACAACGTAGGACGTAGTATTTCTACAAAAACGCCTCTGAAATTGTAAGATCCCTACGTTTTTTTTCACCATTCATTCCAATGGCTGGCGTCTATGTCACGTGATCTTCATATTCCTCCCTGGAGAAAAAAAAAACATGGCCGAACTTCGTTTTATTCTCCGTGTAAAATGCCTATTTTAAAGTTAGTTTGGCCATTAAAATGCATTTTGATGTCATTTGATGCGAGAAATATGAGTTGTTATTTCAGATTATGTGTGCAGTGGATGTACATGATCTTTAGTTCGCTAGTTATTATGAAGATTACTTCAGGAAATGGTGTCTATACAACGTTTTCATTGTTACCAAGGTGGTTGCTAGGGACGCTGTTATCGATATTATTTCTGTTATGTTGTGTAAAATGGTGTTATCTTTATTGCTACCCCCTTCCCCGTCAATGTTGGTCCACAGCGCAAACGTATTAGTTTAACAAAATCCGCAATTGTGGCATAGTGTGGTGCCGAGAGATGGGAGTCGGAGGCGGGGTATCAAGCTAGACTTTTATTTAGCATCTCAAAAACAGACCGGCGGAGACAGGAAGTCCGGCTCACTAAAATGTCCGTCCAGAACAATACCCTAACCCAGTCCTATTCAACTGGCGGCCCGCGGGCCAGATGCGGCCCGGAACCAACTCCCGAGTGGCCCAGCCTCCCGTAGCCAAATTTCTACACTAGTACAGACCATGAACGCAACACTCCGCGTTGCATAGAAACCACCAAACCACAACAGCACGTTTTTTGAAAGTGCATCTAGTGGTGCTAGTAACGGTGGTCCTATGATAGCAACTCTAAAACATGTCTCTCTCAACTCTGAAGCGTAAACAGAGACAAAACGGTCATTGATCTTGTGGAGCAGATCCAAGTCAAGCTGGACCTTTTCGCGACCGACTTGAGCACGGGTCGGATGCTGCATTTTCCGACGCTCCCTAAACACATCACATCTCCGGCACAAATCACGGATGTGATGACAGATTTCATTGCGAGGTTGAAAGAGAACTTTGCCGGTCGATTGGATGGACTTGCTCTGCCCACAGAGGTGATGGGCTTTGCCAGAGACCCCTTCACTGTTGCAATAGAGGGGGACGTATCAACCAGAGCAAAGGAAGTGGTCCCCTGTATCGACAAGGGGAAATATACACTGGAACTTATTGACATGCAGCGCACTAACGGACCAGCGAAGTTTTGGAGTGATGTCAAAAAACAGCAGTTCCCTAACGTTCAGAAAGTAGCGATCTGTGTGCTCAGTATGTTTGGATCAACATGATACACATGTGAATCAAGCTTTTCACACATGAACTCAATCAAAAGTAGCACTCACTGCTCCCTGACTGACAGCACTCTTCCCCAATGTCTTAGGATTGCATTGACATCCTATGAGCCACAAATCACTGCTCTTGTTCAAAACAAAAAATGTCCCTTCTCCCATTGAGAAAGTCAGCGATGACAAATCACAAATGAGGTGATAGTAAGCACCTAGTTTACTATAGTAGACGTGTAGTGTAGTATTCATTCATATAGTTACCCGTATCCCTTGTTATGGGTTTGGGCACTGAAGGTTTGACAGTTCTTTCTGTATTCATTTAAATGCACTTTGTAATGTGTCTGGGTCAAATGTGACCAAAACTTATGATTTTTTTGTTATTACTTGAAAAGTGAAAAAATAGTATTGCTACAGTACTACCTCTTTGTGTTGCATTGGAGCTCTTTAGCTGTTTTCTTTGTATGTGAGGACATTTATTAAGACTGCTATTATTTTATTCAGTAAATGCACTTTGTGATGTGCCTGGTTCAAAAAAAATAACCTGAATATTTGACTTCGAAAGCAAACAAATGTAATGCTACAACTGTGCACTTTTTTTTCAGATTCTGTTAAATTAATGCTAATTTGTTGTTTTTTATGCACTTTTTGACGTACCTTTTATTAGATGAACAATGAATACAAATTGCATGTTTTTCATCGCAGTAATATTTGTTGGTTTAAAATGTCACTACCCGCTTTTTACAGGCCGCTGAATGTCTGGCCCAGCTGAATTTTGTAGTTATAAAATCTGGCCCAACTGAATGTGTAGTTGAATAGCCCTGCCCTAACCCATAGATCCGTTCGTGAATAATGTCAATCACCACAATAGTTACGTTATTTTCCCCTGTGCAATTCTCAATTTAATCAACAATAACACATAATTATCCTTGTGTTTATTTATTTGTTTGATTAATAAACACAAGTTGGAGTCCGTCAGGACCAAGGGTCGGAGAAGCTCATTTGCTTTACAGAATATTACACCCGGAAGTAAGTATTCTCTCCGCTTCGCTTGGCAAACCCCTTGATAGTCCTCAAGCTCTGTGATTGGAGAGTGTGCTCCGAGGGTTACGCCGAGCGCCGAACAGCACTTTGAAATGGGATGGAACCACGGCAGACTGTCCAAAACTGGATTTGAACGGGTCCACCCCGTCCCCCCCTCCGTCCCCAGAACTACACATGTTGGCTATTGTGTTTCGCAACATGTTCTCTATCTATGGCACGTCTCTACTGGGAGTTGTAGTTTTAAAAGACGTTTTCATATTTCCCATAATAAGAAGTTGCCAGTATTAAACTGTGTACATCCCTGGAGGTTTAGGGGATAGGAAACACTCACATTTAAAACATATAATTAATAAATGGGTGAAAATTGCTTGTGCCCATAATGGGCAGCATTAATATATACCCACATGCCAGCTAAGGTCAGAAGAGCTTTATTTAACAGCTGGTCTTATGTCTGTGACCCCTCCTGTTGTTAATTGATAAGCCTGAAACATGCACTTGTCAAGGTTCAGAGGCACATTTTGCAAATATGGCAGTAGCCATCGATCATCTTAAGATAAGATATACTTTATTGATCCCAAGTTGGAAACACTTGCGTTACATCAGCATGTGTAACAGTTGTAAATATGCAGTGGTGTTTATTTGTAAATCATTTAGTATAATCACACAAATTCTGTGTTTCATATTTAATAATTCTGTGTTCTTTATTTATTGATTGTTCAATACCTGACAAGGCCGGAGATGAAAAACTTGGGTGGCAGGTTCCTCAACAGTGCATCACAAGACATCTATCAATATTTGTCTATACCTCCACCATTAAACTGTCATATTCTGCACATTTCTTATACTATCTACATACATCTTATATGCTGATATGTTATATAGAGCCTTGATGAGAAGACTTCTAGACAAACATGAGGAACTGCCGCCAACACTGAAAACGTGACGTGGATCATAAATATATCAGCAATTAAACAACATCTTACATTTATTTTCATACAATACATCTCCTCACAGTATCAACACTAATTCGGCTGACTTTTATATTTGATCCAATTGGTAGATAGGCTGTATTTACACCATAAACGTGCACAGCTGATAGAAAGGGACACCTGGTGGTTAAAGCATGTTATTGAATTTCATTATTTGTATTATTAGATATTAATAGGATCCCTATAAAGTATATTCATTACTCGTTATTCTCTACTACTAGTTAATTAAAGACTGTATATAATGACTATTTTGCACATCCCTTTCAAGATTTCAAGATTTTCTAAGGCTTATTGACATATATACACAAACGGTGTAGTTGTGCAATGAATTAAAAACTTTGTGTATACCTCCAGCAATGTTAACTATATTGAAGTACTTATTTTAACTGATATTATACATATGTATTATATTCTTATATAAGATGTATGTAGATAGTATAAGAAATGTGCAGAATATGACAGTTTAATGGTGGAGGTATACACACATATTGATAGATGTCTTGTCACTGTTGAGGAAACTGCGACCCAAGTTTTTCATCTCCGGCCTTGTCAGGTATTGAACAATCAATAAATAAAGAACACAGAATTATTAAATATGAAACACAGAATTTGTGTGATTATACTAAATGATTTACAAATAAACAACACTGCATATTTACAACTGTTACACATGCTGATGTAACGCAAATGTTTCCAACTTGGGATCAATAAAGTATATCTTATCTTAAGATGATCGATGGCTACTGCCATATTTGCAAAATGTGCCTCTGAACCTTGACAAGTGCATGTTTCAGGCTTATCAATTAACAACAGGAGGGGTCATTGACATAAGACCAGGGTTGCGTTCCGATAATCCAAAAATCAGCTCCTAAATTCTAACCCTATCTCCTATTCCTTGACCTCTGAGTGAAACGTCACGGGGTTAAGGGATAGTGGATAGACGAATTCAAAAGGACTTAGGAGAAGAGACTGCGGTACTTTAGAGAATCCGAATGCACTTTCACTATCTGACGTGTTTATGATGCGCCAGCGGACGTCATTGTGTGTTTCTGCTGCTGTGGTGAAACTATGGAAACTACAGTGTTCTATACCGTGGACTACAACATGGATGTTTAATAAGAACGAGGGACTACTGTAAACTCATCTAGAGGCTCTGCACCGTGCTCTGATGCTGTTGCTTTATGCTTTATGAATGTGGACAACAGAGAAACATATTCTTCATGACCAAAGTTTTAATTGAAATAAAAAAGGAAAGTGAAATGTATGCTTGTCACCCTCTCCCTCCGGTCCACATTAATACAAATGATCCCAACACTTATGATTGTATGAAAATATATTAAAATCAATACAAATGTATTTATTGTAAACGTTAGTCCTTAACACCTATCACTGTGTACATCACCATTCAAACATCTTTTAAAAGTTGAACAAACCCCACACAGCTCAGTGAAATGTTGACGTTATTTGATCATTTCAGTAAAAACTAACGTTCATATTTCTCTTCTTGATTATAATACTGATGAACGTTCAAAACAAAGCACTTTGGCAACTTACCACATACGTTTTAAAATGCTTAATAAGCACCGTAACTTTCATGATATAATTTCTCCGTCATAATCATTTGTTTCCGTGAACGGCCGACTGTTGTGTGACGCAAATGCTGCGGCTGCAAGGCATTGTGGGGCAGCATTTTCTCCTCTCCATTCGGTTAGGGAGATCCAGTGGTTCCTTAGCTAAAGGAGGTTATAAAGGAAGTTTGAAACCTCCTTTCCTTTCATTTGGAGAATTGGAACGGCACTTATCATGGCTGCCACTGACGTACATCCGGGTCATTTCACTTGGTTAGGAAGGTTCCTAAGCTAAATGGACTATTGGAACGCAACCCAGCTGTTAAATAAAGCTCTTCTGACCTTAGCTGGCATGTGGGTATATATATTAATGCTGCCCATTATGGGCACAAGCAATTTTCACCCATTTTATTAATTATATGTTTTAAATTTGAGTGTTTCCTATCCCCTAAACCTCCAGGGATGTACACAGTTTAATACTGGCAACTTCTTATTATGGGAAATATGAAAACGTCTTTTAAAACTACAACTCCCAGGAGACGTGCCATAGATAGAGAACATGTTGCGAAACACAATAGCCAGCATTTGTAGTTCTGGGGACGGAGTGGGGGAGGGGGTAAGGGGTTCGGCCATGTTTTTTTTTTCTGCAGGGAGAAATATGAAGATCACGTGACATAGACGCCAGCCATTGGAATGAATGGTGAAAAAAAACGTAGGGATCTTACAATTTCAGAGGCGTTTTTGTAGAAATAATACATCCTACGTTGTGGACCAACGTAGTTATTACACGTTTTTTTGTGAGTCTGGGTTGAGACATCAGTATCAGGCAGCCACTGAGGGGTAGACAGCAACTGCTCTCTCTGTTGTGCCCGACCCCATCTGCCTGAATGGGCTTCCTTCTTCAAGCTCCTTCTGGTCGAAGCTCCCTTAAATGCAGTGTGGATCCTCTGAAGCAGTCTGTCCTTCCAACGGTGCCGCCTTCCTGCAGTGTCTCCAGTGGTTTCCAAGTTGCCCTCTCAGACATCTTAGCAGCTGAGTTGGTCAACAGCAAATCCTGGAACAGCCCAGCCCTCCTTGGCTTTCTCCAATTCGGTCTCTTTCAGTCCTTCATCACCACCCATTCTCAGCTTGGATCGTATGCAGAAGTCCCTCCAATGGCACCATGCTGCCAAAACTGCTTCTACCTTTCAGTGCTTGGATCTTAACAAGAATAAAAACGAATGCAGAAATCCAACATATTGTCATAAAATGTCTCACAGTAACACCTTGGCCACTGCTTCTGCATCTGTGTTACCTGTTATAATTCAATAAATATTTAAAAACATGTCAACAATCATCAAACAGTATCTTATCCCCACACGGAGCACGTTCATTTAAAATCCATCATCCAATGGTCAGTTTGAACCTAAATGAAAAATTTAAATTGTGAATTGTCAGTTATATGAGCAGCTTTGTTGACATTATTGGCTACTCCCTCCTTTTACACATCAACATACTGTATGTGTAAAAACAAAACAAAAAACACCCTGTGCAGGGGGGGGGGGGAAAAAATCATTATTATTTCCACAATAAACACTTCAGTGAGAAGGCGTGTTTCTCTCCTTCAACCAGTCCTAAAAGAAAACAGAATCTTGAGATTTAGTTTGAGCCCCAGATTTTTGAATTTCCACCTCCGGTGGAAGTAAATGGCATATGTGCGGTTTTCCAGCTTGTGGACTTTAGGAATCCTCTCGTTTCCCACAAAGCCCCAAAATCATGTGTTAGTCCAAAACATTTTTGGTTAGTTATTGTTTTTTAATCATGCAGTTACACTGATCACAAGTAGACATACATTCACACTAATACTGTCTGGTTGTCAAGTCAGGTTCGGTCAGGTTCACCCCAGAGTCAGTCATTGACAGTGCTTTTGTCAAGTAGCACTGTCAGTCGGGGTCAAAGGTAATTTGGTCTCAGTCATTTGTCATGCTCTGCAGAGACTTTGAATATCTCAACATAGGCAGGTATCCTTTGTCTACAAAAGCCTGACATATGCTGAGTGCCATCATTTATTTCTTCAGAGTGACAACTATCATTTTCAAGATGGATCTAACTTTCCATTGGGACAGCTGCTTCCCATATTTCCTTATAGTACTACTACTGCAGTTTATTAACACCTAATCTATATTAAAATATCTAATAGATCTATTTCAGAAACTTGTGTACATAACTATTATCTTGAGTCAAAACATTATTATGATCTGTGTAGCTCTGCAATGTATTTCATAATTCATTACATTTATTTATTTTCAATTCTGGTCTACTTAAAGAAACATTTCAAACTTTTAACCGCGGGAGTAAAGTGTGGAACTATGGGAACATGTCACAATTACTCCTTTCCTTATATGGTTTCCCGTTCGTGTGGCTTATTATATTTGACATGGTCTGTAGTCGAATTAAGGAGTTTATCACTATGGCAGGTATGTTTGAATAAATACCATATTTGAGATCAGCCCACAATTTGGGCGTAACATCTTCTAATTTCAGGTCATCACTAATTAAGTGGATGTCCACTGGAAGGTGGTGGCGCTGGTCTTTTTAAACTCATAAACTGGTGCTTTGCATGCTTCCCTAGGAGGGTGCAGATAAGATTTTTTAAAACATCTGAAGGGTGTGTAAAATGACCCCTTCTCCCCATAGATGTCGGTTGCCAAGAATATGCACCATTACAATGAGTGATCCAAGGGCCCCACATGTTTGCTCCCAGTTATATTGCTTCTTCTAAATTTAATTTGTCATTACTATTTGCCCAAAGTGTCTTCTTTAAAAACTCTGCATTTCGAACTACAGACAACAGTTATTTCCCTCTTAGAAATATCTATGCTCAAATCACTGCTAATCCGAATATGCATCTACACGTGGTATAAACTCTCCCTTTAAACTGTAGATCTATATTTTTACAAATTAAAACACTTCCAAGTTCACACATGAATAAAAGCTCTAAAGAATAATTGGTCAATATGATGAAAAGATCAAAGAATGTGTTCTACCCTGCACTCCTACAGTGCCTACAGTGTGTTCTAAGTTTATTTTCTCATTTTACTATAAATAATATCCTCTTTTCTGCCATTTGTAATTTACTTGCTTGATTGCTCAATACTTGCAGAACACATTTTTTTTTTATATTTAACAAGCCAGTTCAAGTTATTTAATGTGGTCCAATTTTGCGTGCATTAGAGAGTAAGTGTGTTTATGTGCAAAACACACTCATTTCCAGTTCCCTTCCTTGTCTCCTCTGGTTATCTCAAGCCCCAGCTCTCCCGACCTCCTCTCACTCTGTGACCTTGCAGGCTTGAAAACAGTCCCACCTTCTTCTTCCTCATATTGCTACTCCTCCCTTCAGTTCCATACAATTTTTAATTCGATGTTCCAATGAACCACAGCGGAAACATTCTCTTTGTCTTTTGGACCCTCTGCCTCTTCCTCTACTCAATGTCCTTCTGCCCCTTTGAATCTGCTGTTCAAAAGCCTGGAGCTGTGCCATCTGCAAACGCTTTCCAGTCTTATCTTTTCTTTTCGTTAATTCTTCAGTAGCATTGTTCATTACTTTTCCAGCAGGGTGGTCATAGGTGAGGACAGGTTTCAAATGTCCTTCCCAAACCTCAACTGGGTTATGCAGGTTGTTTATAGCTTCTCTCTCTCTTGAAGTTGACGTTGTGAATTATTGTGTCTACCAAACCCCATCAATAACTCTTCTATATAAGCGCTATATAAATCCCATTTATTATTATTATTATATAGCGCTTTTTAAACAGTTACCAAAACTGCTACAGTCACCAAAACTGTTTTGTCTAAACAGTTACCAAAACTGTTTTGAGTTACACTCGATTAATGTACCAAACATGTATTAGCTCGTCAGCCCTCAGCGAGTTAACTTTTAATTTTTTCCCTTTAAATACAAATATTGTGTTCTCACCTTTTCCCCTCTTTTGAAAAAAAAAAAAAAAAAGTATTATTCCCTTGGAAAATGGCGTACCGAGCAAATCTGTGATCACCTCTCTGCAGGCGGCTTCTGCTCTCCCCTGCGATCAGTTACTATCGTACAGGGAGAGGTTTGGCCTCCAGGATCCGGTCTCTGGCTGTGCACAGTTTACCCGGAGAGGACGCCTCACAGTAGATTACTCAAGTAGAAAAAACAGGACGATCCCCCAAATGTCGTAGCAGCTTTAAAATCAGCTGTGGTCTAGAGAAAATAATCGGTAAGGTAACAAACGTACAGCAACACAATATTCGTATTAAAAGCAATAAGGATATTTTATACTTGCAAGTATGACGTCTTCTCCAAAAGAGCACGTACTGTTCTGAGTGAAACAGGCTGTCTTTATAGGAGGACATCAAAGCAGATTCACATTACAACAACATTCTGGGAGGCCAGCTGAGACCCCCTGGCACTGTATGCAAAACCATCACTCCATATAAGACAATGGATACAGATAACACCTTATCCTAACTTCCTTCCCCTCATCCTTCCTGTAGTGTCATAAAAACCCCTTGCAAAATTATCTGTTGATCACTCACACACATTCAAAGGTCACTCCAGGGATTTGACCTAATCAGTCAAACCGTTGACATGACATTTTCAGAATACAGCAGTTTACATTTCATTAGGTTTACACTGTATTAAGCTTTAGTACCATAATTTCCATCACAAGCGTCATCGACAAAATAATCCTTGAATCCAAACTTAACTATTTTTGGAGTAAAGCTAGCCGCTGCCATGTTAACTGACACTCCTGCCGTCTAGTGGGTTGCCAGGTTTGCGTTCATGGCGTTATAATCAAGTTTTTCGAAAAAACTAAACGTAATATCCCACTAAAAAAAAAAGGCAAATATTTAAATTTAAACAGTCAAGTCCTTTCAAATCATCTGTCTCAAGCTTAAGTCAAGTCTCAAGTCATGAATACCAAGTCAAAGTCAAGTCAAGTCTTTTATCAATGTTAGTCAAGCAAGTCTCAAGTCAAAAAATATACGACTCGAGTCCCCACCTCTGCCTAATGGGGAACTCGTTTTTTCTACATTGCACAGAAAAGAAGGCCTTGTGTTGGATATATTAAATGAGCAGGGGTAAATCGCTCAAACCCACTTCCTAATCTCCGAGTCAATGATACCATTGTATATCTGCTGCAGTTACTGTAATGCAAAACCTGGATCACCATGAACATGATAGAGCTGTTTAACAGGGTTAAACAAATAGTTCAAAGATACGGCAAGCTGGAACAGTGCAATCTGATCCCAAATTGAACAGAGAAAGGTCAACTGTGCACCTGTCAGTATGGAGAAGGGTGGTGGTAGGGTGACCAATGCAACTCCATCCCCCCGCACCTTAAAACGCATCTCTCAACAGATATTATCAGATTATTATTATAAGGTAAATGGGCTTGACTAAAAAAAGAAAAGATTATCTGAGCTCACAGCACTTTATGTTTTCCCCTGAGGGTTAGGGGAAGATTTAAATATATACTTATAGTGATATCGACATTATAGGAATGCTGACAGAAAAATTGCCCTCCCTTCATTATCAGACATAATAAATCTTGATTTCTAAATGTTTGTTTTATGAATTAGAATTGGATATGGTACCGATTTGCAACCACCTTTTCTTAGAATTAGCAGAAATAGAAAAACAAATTGGTATCTAATATCCTTATTAAAAGTTGACAACATTTTCAAAATTGAACTTGAGCTCGGACATGTGATCCCAGTTCCTCAATGATTGAGAATCATAAAGCAAAACCAGTGAAAAACATACCTCATGCAGATGATGATGCTCCAAGTTAAACTTCACTGTGTTTGTTCATTTATTGCTTACAGACAGAACTCAATTCAAAAGAAAACATTGGTTCTTGGTAGCAGTGGCGCTTCAAGACTCTTAAATTAAAGGGGGTTTCATGTTGTCGTTGCTTTGGACCAATTTAATCAACCTTCTTTAGGGGCTCCAAACTGTTGCCTGCCTTGCCTTCCGGCAAAAGGCGCCCCTGTTTGGTAGGTGGAGGTCTACTTAGCCCAACCTGGTGGTAAAAGGACCAATTAACCCACAGATACTCCTACCTCTTTTCCATAGACGTGGTTCCAGGCCCAGTTCGGAGCAACATGAGCCCATCTCTGACACAGTCCGCCATTGTTGTTGTTGCAAGTGATCATCTTGCTGGCGGTGATGTCATGACGTGGCTCCTACAGGGCTCAAGGTGGTGGAAAAGGAAACTGGAGTGAGTCAAACTTGTTGATGAACTGGGAACAAAACTAGCACAAGCACAGAGCAAGAACATAACAAATTTCAGTTGGAAAGGGGTAAATGTCCAACAAGTCCTCCAACTCATACGACCAAATAGGCCGATTTTTCAGGCCCAATTATTACGACCAAATATGTTGTTTGTTCAATTGCTTAATACGTCCTATAATTACGTTTTAAAGTTTTCGCCCTCTAGTGCTCCCGTTGAATGCAAACGTTACAGATGGTCGTTTATTCACAAATAACCCTCTCTGTAAAATCCAAAATTGTAGGATAGTTTGGCCATTAAAACGCTTTTTGATTAGATTTCTAGCGAGAAGTGTATATTGTACTTTTAGAATCCACGTCCAGTCGATATGTAAGATCTATAGTTTGATAGATATTACGAAGATGATTTGAGGTATGCGGCAGCCTCCATTAGAATCCACGTCCAGTCGATATGTAGGATCTATAGTTTGATAGATATTACGAAGATGATTTGAGGTGTGCGTCAGCCTCCATGTATTTCCACCCGGAAATACGGGTTGAAAACAATATTTCCGGTCCCAACGTTTTCATAATAAACCAACGATCAAATGATTTAACAGTGATATCTGCAGTACTCGTCAACTAAAAAACATCAGTTTATCCTTGTTAATTATACGACATTTATTGGTTTAAGGTGAGACACGGCAGGCAAACATCGTTTTTCATGCACTGGTCAATTTTGAGATTTTGTGCTATTTTGATTCGATAACATGTTTTCTTTCAGGCTTTTGGAAGGACAACGTACAAAATACACATTTAAGTGTTTATTTTACTATAGTTTGTCTATTTGCGTCTGTAGATATCTCCTAAATTCACCAAAAGTTAGCATTCGAACGTAACATAAAGTACCGCGACCGCTGTTTGCACCATGTCATGAGAGATATCGTTGGAAAGCTCCGTCTGTCATGCACAATCTCATCGGATCCAAATATGGTCATTTCCTTTGTATCAGCAACCAATTGTGAAAACACAAAGGGGTCTTAAAACAAGAAACGAAATCTCATTGGCTGGTGTCAATTTCTGACAACGTGGTACCTTCAGATTTGTCACGTGGTGTGCTAAAACAATTCCTAGTTAGCTTTCCGCTAGAAATGTAAATCTCAAAATGGCAAAAGAACGGCGAAAAAAACGTTCACAGAGAAGACAACAACAATTGTCCCTTGCACGAAAGCAAGGTTATCCAAAAAACAAATGACCCCGAACATGAAATACCTTCATAGAGTGCGTCGATGCGCACAGAACAGGAGGGTTTAGCTAGCGCCTCACAGCAATCTTTAAAGGTTGTTTTCTCAAAATGAGTTTTTTCTCCTACTCTGAGTTTGAAATGTCCACTTCAGTAGCACGTACATACACCAAACCTTCCAGTTATATTTCTATCAATATTATGAAGGCTTTTACAGAAGGGTTTGTTCATATCATTCATTTTATAGCTAAAAACATGGCGAAAATTGATATTTTAGGGCTGTTGACAGTATTTTCCGATTTATGGAGTAATAAAAAGAGATATCCAAAATCCCTTCTGTAAAAGCCTTAGATACTATTATGACTACAAAATGAAACAATAATGTTGAGCCTGGCTTTATCCAAAGTTCAGATTTCGGTTCCTGAAATGTGTTAAAAGTGCTCATATTTCATGAGATAATGGGTCATTTGCATATTTAAACATGCTATTTCAGAAAACTTGTATTACAAAAAACAATTGCCTTATTGTAAGTAATTAACTGAGAAATGTCTAGCTGATATCTTTAAGTTAAAAAAAATTACCCTATTCACCTGCGGTGTCTCGCTTTTGTGTTTTTCCCATAGGTTTTTCTATTTCAATTCTGAGAGACAACTTTCTTTTTTCAGAGGTTTTGATAGGCTAAAACATTGCAGCATTGCATTTCGGAATATGGTGTTTATTCGATATGAAATCGGAAAAACTTTTTTTTTAAATAAAATAATACTTTATTCCGAGTGTTCTTCCTTTTCTCTTTGGAAGTCATCACATAACGGTTCGGCTGCATTAAATATTACATACTGTATCTGCCGTAGATATTTATTTATAGAGCCCTGATCAGAAGACCTTTTGGCAAACTGTATGAAATGCCGCCAAAACTGAATACGTGACGTGGATCATAAATATATTAGCAATTAAACAACATCTTCCATTTCTTTTCACACAATACATCTCCTCACAGTATCAACACTAATTCGGCTGACTTTTATATTTGATTGAATTGTATATAGGTTATATTTACACCATAATGGTGCACAGCTGATAGAAAGGGATTTTTTGTAGTTTTTAAAGACATTATTTACTACCTTTCCAACTCCTCATGCTGTTGACTGTTACAGGTCTATACAGGTTCATGGTACAATGCATAAGCTTCAAATTGAGAGACTGAAACTGTATTTTCCTTTACCGTTCTGTTTTAATTTCACAATAAAGTTAATAGTCATATGTTTGATATTATTATGTTTTATTAACTATACCACTGGTTTTTTAACCCGCGCCGCCTAGTGGTTAAAGCAGGTTATTGCATTTTGTTGTTTAATAAGTTTTATTTGATGAAAACATTTAAATATTAAGAGTAGCCTACATACAAAATTTAAAATATCAAGAAGATACTGTAGTGATCTCTACAATAAAATATTTTAGTGCAGGACGTCCAAAGATATTAACAGGAGGATGTGCAAAACAGACAAACTAATAAGGCTTTATTTAAACATTAAAGGTTAGTTTAAGTTAAGGCCTTCTTTTGAATAAGATTTTTTTTTTTGGGGTTATCCACAGATAAATATGAAGTCTGACAAAGTACTTAACGTCCAATATATTGCATAGTTTATTTTGGTACTTGACAATCACCTTCCCTGAATTTGACTCAGGTGTAACTAAAGTCTGATTTAAGGGTTGTTTATATTTCACATCATTAATCAGAATCTGTGGAGTAAAAATACTAGGTTAACCTCTGAATTGTAGTGGAGTAGAACAAAGTAGTATGCTGCAGTAACAAAAACATTTCCCAACTTGGGATCAATAAAGTATATCTTATCTTATCTTATCTTAAGATGATCGATGGCTAATAATAATACAAATAATAATAATAGCTTACATTTATATAGCGCCTTTCATGGGACGCAAGGTCGCTTTACAAGGAAGAACACGGCAAAACAAACATACCAAAACAAAAGGCAATCAGACAACCAGTCAGACAGACAAACAACAACAAATGGATTAGGGGCCAAAGGCCTTGGTGAACAGATGGGTCTTGATGCGGGACTTGACCGGCAACCAGTGGAGGTGGATGAAGGTGGGAGTGATGGGCCCACGGCTTTGTATGTGTGAGTACCCTAGCAGCACAGTTTTGGACATACTGGAGCCTGTCCAGGGTTTTGTTGGGAACCCCAAACAGGAGACCATTGCAGTAGTCCAAGCAAGAGGTGACAAACGCATGGACTAGGGTTTCGCCAACCGACTCCGAGAGTGACGGTCGGAGTCTTGCAATGTTCCTTAGATGGAAAAAGGCAGATTTGGTCACAGACTTGACGTGGGAGTGGAAGGAGAGGGTGGAGTCGAGGATGACACCAAGGTTGCGGGCTTCAGGAGATGGGGAGATGGAGCAGCCGTCAACCTTGAGGATGAAGGCACCAACCTTCTGGAGCAGCGCCTTGGGTGCCACAACCATGAGCTCTGTTTTCCTGCTGTTTAGTTTGAGATAGTTGCATGACATCCATGCTTTGATGTCATGCAGGCAGTTGATGAGAGACTGAGGGGGGAGCTGGGAGGATGGAGTGGTGCTGAGATACAGTTGGGTATCATCAGCGTAACAGTGGAAATTGAGTCCATGATGTTGGATGATCTGGCCGAGGGAGAGCATGTAAATGGTGAACAGGAGGGGGCCAAGCACAGAGCCCTGGGGTACACCGTGGTGGACTGGGGCCGGGGGTGAATTAGAGCTATTGATGGAGACAAACGGTTTCCTGTTATGGAGGTAGGATGTGAACCAAGACAGCACTGTGCCAGTGATACCTAAGAGGTCTGAGAGGCAGGTGAGGAGGATGTTGTGAGAGATGGTGTCAAACGCTGCAGAGAGGTCCAGGAGGATGAGGATGCTGAGGCGGCCAGAGTCAGCAGCAATGAGGAGATCCTTGGTGATCTTGATGAGGGCGGTGTCAGTGCTGTGTTGCTGTCTGAAGCCGGATTGGAAGGGCTCATAGAGCTCATGGTTGGACATGTATAGATGGAGTTGGCCGGTGACCACTCTTTCCAGAGTTGGTATAGCTACTGCCATATTTGAAAAATTTGCCTCTGAACCTTGACAAGTGCATGTTTCAGGCTTATCAATGAACAACAGGAGGGGTCAAACACATAAGACCAGCTGTTAAATAAAGCTCTTCTGACCTTAGGTGTCATGTGGGTATATTAATTCACCCATTTTTCATTATATGTTTTAAATTTGATAACACCACTGTGTTTCATATCCCCTACTGTACACAGTTTAATACTGGCAACTTCTAATTGTGGGAAATACGAAAACGTCTTATAAAGAGAAGTGCCATGTAGTGTTGCGAAAAACACAATAGCCAGCATGTGTAGTTCTGTGCCCACAGCTGTTTTATAGAAGGAAAACCTCATTCACTTCATGAAAGTGTTTTAACCACACACACACACACACACACACACACACACACACACACACACACACACACACACACACACACACACACACACACACACACACACACACACACACACACACACACACACACACACACACACACACAATTGACATGAAATCACTGACAAATATGAATATACTGTATTCAACTTCATTAAAACGTTATTAACGTGCCTAAACTCAGCAATTCACTAAAAATATTTATATTTTAATGGAGCCTCGTCGGCAGATCAGGATCCCAAAGCGTCGGAGGGATCTTGATCTTGAAAAATAGTCCGTTGTTACCGTTTTTTAAGCAGTCTGAATGAAACGGCAGCTCTCAGCTGTGTATTTACAAAACGAATGGCCCATCAACCACAGCTCTCTCCCCCCCTCCCCCCTGATCTTTCTTCTCCAGCAGCTAAATTAACTGTAGGTTACTCTGAGTGACAAGCTTACAATTAGACACAACACTGTCATTGCAAGTGACCTTCAGTTAGTTGACTTTTATGTTCAACTGCTAAATTCGTTACTGATAAAAAAGGGCTTCTACTGTACCTAATTACCTTAACACTAGAACCGCCAGAGGTTTTTGTATAGGCCTACCTAAACCCGTCAAATCCCGCTATTAGAATGCAACTTTTAACAACATAGGGTGCTACATAACACACTTTCAGGAAAAGTCACGGACTGGGAGAATTTAATATTTTATTGAAAAAAAGTTACATTGCACACACACAACACACATCACACTAATTGACCCGATTGGCGGTTCTAGTGTTAAATAAACTCACTAATTAATGAAACCAGTTCAATACGCATTACTCTTATTCTTATCATTCTTTATGAGCGCAGAAATAGTCTTAAAATCAGATCTGTTTTTTAAATGAAATCTGTCGGCAGGCAGTTAGCTCTGATCACCTATGATAAATGCGCCACACCTAATCGCTGGCCATTCAACCACAAAGCTCCCTCTATACAAATCAAGCTGTAGACGGTGTGAAAGCACCTATTGTTTTAAATAATGGTCGGAATGTGACCTTCTGAATTACCGTGGGACAGCACACTCTAAACTAAAATGTTCAATCAATAAAGTAACATCTTATCTTATCTTAGTAATATCTTCATATTAATAATAATAACAAATCATACAGTATGTGTCCGAAAGGGAGCAGGAGGAAGCAAACACAAAAATATACAAACAATATACTGCATATTAAAGCAAACGATTGTAAAGGTAAAAGTATGAGCATAACAAATAAAGAAGTGTAATGTAAACATTTACATTATTATTATTATTATGATTATGTAATACATATAGACTATATATTATTGAATTACAAGATTAGATATACTTTAGTTGATCTAAAATATTGATGTGTTCAAATGCTCTTCAAAACACAACTGCAAGTCCATGAAACTTGTCTTTCTGTATTTGTGAATGAAGCGCCATCTCCTGGTTAAAACCTGAAATTGAAAATCTGGCAACACCCTCTTGGAAAATAGTGGGAGGGCTTAACATTCCTCTATACTGGTTTTAGCCAGGTCGTAGGCAAGAAGCTGTAAGCTGGAGTCTGAAATTAAGTGCTACATCTGTATACTACTTCAGACTTGCTAAGCCTCGTTACTTACAGTATATCCCTTCAAATGATTCATCTCCATCTCTGATTAATTGTGTTGATGCTGCTTCTGGTTTTTGCGTGGATGAGTAACAGCCGTTCAATCATTCTGCATGATTAGAGCATACAGTACAAATGAATTAGGTGTCAGCTCAGAGTCCACTGCGTGATCATCCTGATAGTGCACCATGGGAGGTGAAATGTAAAAGCTGCCAGAAGTCTGCATTACAGGAAAAACCTGCAGCATATGAGCCGATTTTTCCCATCATTCTTTTACATTTTTGCTTACGTGTCTGTAACACTTGGTTTTGTGACAGATTTGCTTTTGGTTACAGCATTCCTTACATTGAGCAACAGTGTGTTATGCAAGCAGTTATGGCTCGAGGGAGGAAGACAAATTAAAAGCTCATTAAGTTTGTCATTTCAATTACAGACATATGTTCATACCAGCCATACATATGATCATCCCATTACACAACATGTAGTTTTAAAATGAATTTTTTCTCTTTTATGTTGAATGATTTGGTGGCATACTTTTTATTGGGCAACACATTTGAGAGGTCAGAGCGGAGGCAGCCAGTCTAGCCGGCGCCAGTGAGCAGTTGGGGGTTAGGTGTCTTGCTCAAGGGCACTTCGGCAGTGGCCCAGGAGGTGACATGGCTCCTCTCCAGTATCAGTTCACTCTCAGTTTTTTTGGTCCGATCGGGACGTGAACCAGCGACCCTTCGCTCCAAAGTCCAATCCCCTGAAGACTGAACCACTGCCGCCCCATACATTTAATACAAATATTCTCACAATTAACTGTAATTTATAGCTAACAATTTTCAAGCAATTTAACATAACGTATTGTAACTGCTGTAGTTATGCAGTCCCTGTGTGCAATGTTGTCACAAATATCCTCCTCTAAAGAAAAAAGGCTAAAAAATACACACAAAAAACATTATAAACATAAAGAAAGGCTAATGTTGTTTTTTGCAGAAGCTGGCAAATATATCTTACTCAATGTATCTCAAAATTCTATTTTTTATGTATACTAATAATGCAATCATAAAAACCAAGTGCTCAACATTACATAATACATTCAATTCTGTGGACAATACCCACACAGTGTCTTGCCCAAGGACGCAGCAGCATTTTGTTACCCAAAATGCTTTGTGGGGAAAATAGTTCTACCCCAAGTCCAGTCCCAGTTTTAAACACGTTGCTAAAGTTGTACATTTGTGGGGAAAAAGGAGAACCCAACAAAACCTGGTAACGGTGACAAAAAAGATCACGTTGTGGCATATCATAAGTACATTTGTTATGTAATTTAAGTTATAGACGTACATTATTGATAGATTTAACATAATCTTGGGATTTCACACGGTAAACAAAAAGCATGGTCATTTTTTAAAAGGAAGACTTTTGTGTATAGCCTAGCTAAATTGAGGCTAGCAACATTTTTGTTGTCGGGTTGTTGCAAATAACCAGAGGTGGGGACTCGAGTCACATGACTTGACTCCAGTCAGACTCCAGTCGCATATTTTTGGACTTGAGACTTGCTTGACTAACATTGATAAAAGACTTGACTTGACTTTGACTTGGTATTCATGACTTGAGACTTGACTTAACTTCCAGGTTAAAGACACCTGTGAATAAATGTGTAGGAAAATTATGAATACACTAGATTTTCAAAAAAATATACAGAAATATACACTACAGTGACATCTGGCGTTATTTTTGTAAGAAATGTTCACTTCCACATAAAAAAGCCTCGGCACGTGACCTCCCGCGTGTGACGTAACAAAGGGTAAACAAGGAGGAGAGTGGCCGGTGTAACGTATTAATAAACATGGATCCCAAGGCTAGTTTCGACACAGAAGACACAGAAGAAGTTGAACATGAATATTCGAATGCATATGACGGACCACAACCTTATAATTATGAGCCTGCTAGGCGTCCAAGAGACCAGGAGCAGCCAAGGATTAGAAGAAATAACGGCCATCGGAGAGAAATTGAGCTGTGGTGTGAGGAGAACCAGTGGAGAACTGGGCAGCTATCTTGGTGAGTGACCGGCGTTAGCTACAGAATGTCAGCTAACGTCACATCACAACATTGTAAAGTTAGCTATCATATATCAGGCTATAACTAAAGTAGCATTGATAATATAGTAACGTTACTGGCAGGACTGTTGATACTGATCCATAACAGAAATTAATGAGCAAGTATCAGCCGTATCTCGCGTTACCTAATGCAACTCCACACTACGGTGCTGTGTACCGGAGGGGAGACGCGAGATACGGCTGAAACTTGACGATCTGGCGGAGAAAGGTTGTGGAGCCTCCGTTGATATGCCGTTGTAAATGGCTTGATGGAAAGTAGGTGTGTAGTCGGGGAGGGTACACAGCTGATTGCAGCAGATGAGTGGAGGTTGAGCCGGGAGCCAGGAGTGACAGCCACCACGCACACACAAACAACACAGACAGGGGGAAACAAACAAACACAAAGGAGACGGCTGGAGCAGTACAGCCACCACAGTGTTACCTAATGCAACTCCACACTATGTCTTACTTTGCCGTGTACCGGAGGGGAGAGAGAGATGTAATACGGTTTCCTGATAAAACTGTTAAAACAGAGGTTTTAAGGAACTGAGGTTTTCCTGAGGTTTTCCCTTGAGCGAGGGCAGATCACGTACCAACAGTGTTGTGCTAGTTGCTGAAAACCAGTAACTAGTTACATTACAAGTTACTTCATTTCAAAAGTAACTCAGTTACTTTACTGATTACTTACAACAAAAAGTAATGCGTTACTGTGAAAAGTAACGTTTTAGTTACTTAAAAAAAGGGGTCCCAGAAAAAAGAAGCTCCCATTAATGCCCTTATAGCCTTCATTTAAGTACTGTTATTGCATTGGAGAATAATACAATCTGTTGATCAACTTGACATGCATTTGCATCACTGAACTCTGCTAAGCAATGTGGTCTATACAAAAACAAAGATATGTTTCAAAGTGCCAATTTATCGTCGTCAGAGAACGATTCCGGTTGATACATGACAAAGGCTTTCACAAAGTTAGAGCCGTTATCAGTAACCGTGGAGGTAACTTTTGTTGACACTCCATACAAAGAGTGAATGTGGTCAATCTCACTAGCAATAAGATCGTACGTGTGCCTACCCTTTATCCTTTTACAGGCCAACGCAGCTTTCTGGCGTTGTAAAGTGGTGGGGTCTATCCAGTGAGATGTTATCCCGAGGAAGCTTCTGTTGTGGACAGACCAAATGTCTGCGGTGGTCGAGATGTATTCCGGCCCCTCAAATGTTTTCTTTAGCTCGCTATCCATTTTGGTATATTCTTTCTCCAGGTAGTTGGAAAACGTTTTGCGTCCCGTGTGCCGCCCGGACATGGTATCATGCTTACTAGCTCCCTGAAAGCGGGTGACTCCACTGTAGAAATAGCCTGCACGTGTTCAACAACATACCGTGCAATGGCTTTATCCACTTTCACCTGACTAGCCGTCCCTCGGTTGAAATCCAGCCGCTGTTGCTTGGGTGGAGGTGGAGGTGGGGTGGCGTCGGATGGCTCTGGGTCTGTGGTCTTAACTAATAGCTTCGTCCCAGCATGTTGTTTTTGCAGATGTTTTAACAGATTGGAATTGCTGTTTTGAGCAGTAGATAGGATCTTTGACCCGCCAAGACACAACTTACACTTAACTAACACATTCTTTTCTTTATGCTCGAGAAAAGTAAAATAGTGAGCATATCTCCATGCGAAGAAACTCGACTTGTGCTCCGCCGTCGCCATGATAGTATTGTTAGTAGGCTAACTAAACACAAACACGCCCACAAAGCGTCTCCGCATGTGACACAGGAAGTATCTAAGTACATTTACTCAAGTACTTAAGTACAGTTCTCATCTCTGTTCGCCTCGCTGTTGGCGCCGCTCACCAACGTCTGGGAGCCGAGACTATATACAAAAAATAACGGAGTAACGCACCATGTAGTAACGGTAACTGAGTTACTGAATTAAAAAAATAACGCGTTAGAGTACTAGTTACTGCCAAAAATAACGGCGTTACAGTAACGCGTTACTTTGTAACGTGTTAGTCCCAACACTGCGTACCAATCACGGCCCTCGCGTTTCAAACTGTCTGAAATTAAGTGCTACATCTGTACAAAGCTAACGTTAAGTTTAAGCTACGTTAGACTTGGTCTCAAATCGATTAAGCAAAGAGAAGACAAAACGGTAAATTAACACTAGAATCGTCAAGGGATTCATTTTTACTAACCCTGATATTGACATGCTGTCAGAGGAGAGAGAGAGAGAGAGAGAGAGAGAGAGAGAGAGAGGGAGAGAGAGAGAGAGAGATGCCTCGTTTATTTCCCCTGTGTTATTATCAGAAGTTTCATTCTCCATTATTAAATGAATCTGAACTTTTTGATCTGTTATGATGATAAACTGATGATTGACTTGCTTGACCTGAGCATTGACTTGACTTGCTTGACTCTCACCACAGTGACTTGGGACTTGCTTGATACTTGTAGGTCAAGACTTGAGACTTGCTCATGACTTGCACATGTAGGACTTACTCCCACCTCTGCAAATTAGCATGCCCTCCTTTCCGATTTTTATCAGTTTTGACTTCCAACAATCCAAGTTCTCATTTGGTGTACTTTATTAAGAAAGTCCTATAAATGTCCACACGATAAAAGTCATGTATTTGTAAATGATAAAAATGCATCGCTGTGTGCAAATGCACTTCCAACAGTCAATTACTGCTAGTGACTATCACACTGTCTAACTAGCGGTGTTACAAATAGCATTTTGCTGTATTCAGATATCATGTTTGAATTTTCTAGCCAAATTCAGTATGACTATAATAGTGAACTACTGTATGAGGTCAATGTTTCTAAGTGGATCTGTTTCCCAGATGTTGAGTTTATAGTCGATGATAGCTGACAGGGAGGGAAAGGGAGATATGACCCACACATAACATTACAAGCAACTCTATAAACAGCCTCTTTCCCTGGGAACAATTAATGATCTAAAGAAGTATTATTTCAGACCCAGGTGACGCAGGGCAAAATGATGGGGTAAAATATTGTTACGTAACAGAAACCCAACCCATTCACCATTTGTTTGAAAGAAATAGTTTCTAAAGCAAATAACTAGTGGTGCCATTTTGAAAACAGGAAAAAAAGGGTTCTCTGCAGCATCATTTATCCTTCAATAATGTGTGTTTGTTTAAATCCCTTATGGAGTGTTGAGCCTGACATCACAATGTCTCTCTATCCCAGGAGTGCCTGGTCTCAAACTGGAGAAAAAAATGGTTGCACTCTGGCTTTCCACGAATTGGTGAAGGATTCCAGGTGCATTGAGGTTAAGTTACACTGCAGCTGTCCAGCTGAAAAAACACACTGGCTAATAAATGGCCATAGAGGAGCTCTTAGTTGACTATTGTCTCCTAGCTAACTTCTGTCCGGCCGCTGCAGTGTACGTTGTGCACTGATGCATGTACTGTGCACACAGAATTTATTTTAAAATACTTATGTTGGTTTTTAAAGCTCTAAATGAGGGGTGTCCAAACTACGGCCCGGCGGCCAAATGCGGCCCGCAGATCATTTTGAATCGGGCCTCAGCAAATTAAAAAAGTATAATGAAATATGGCCCACAAGTTAAACATCTGCTATTGTACTTCTTAAATATATTATGTTCAAATTAGGGCTGTCAAGTTAACGCGTTAATAACGCAACATTTTTTTTACGCCACTAATTATTTTAACGCGATTAACGCATGTGTATTTTTTGTCCTCGGCCACCCCATAGTTTCAGAGTGCATCGAGTTTAAAATACCATCTACAAGCTGATGCTGACAGCCCCGCTCCTGCCGTCCGCTTGCGGCAGACAACACTTCCACGCTCACCGGCAGGCACCGACTGGCCAACGGGAGGACCGGTAGGGTGTGTGTATGTGTGGCGTGAGAGAGAGACCTTACGTGTATTGTTGTTGTTGTTAGCATCTGGTGCTAGCTAGCTGCGCTAACGGATATAAGGAGCTGTTTCAATGAAAACAGAGGAGCGACATTTCGCCAACAACTGCGCCGAGCACTTGACTTTATGCAGGTAGCCAGGCAGTGGGACATTGTACGAAAAGTCAGCACACTCAGCACGGATAGTGCACGCAACATGATCACAGCGTCCAGGCAGCTCCCGTTCGAGCATATGCCTTGAGTTGCACATAGTAGCTCCAACGATCCATCACACACACACACACACACACACACACACACACACACACACACACACACACACACACACACACACACACACACACACACACACACACACACACACACACACACACACACACACACACACACACACACACACACACACACACACACACACACAGTTTGTATTGTATTATTGTATGAGAGAGGTTCCAGGTTAAATTGAGGCGAATATTTGTAATGTTCAGAGGTTGTTGTGTTTAATATTCATGAGAATATTTGTCATTGTTCAAATGATAATAAACATTTGCATAAAGCATATTTGTCCAATCATAGCCTTCCCTAGCCTACAGCGACATTTGGCCTCTGCATTTAACACATCCTAGTACCAGGAGCAGTGGGCAGCTATTGTACAGCGCCCGGGGAGCAATGGGAGTTAGGGGGGAAGGGGGGTGTCCGGTGCCTTGCTCAAGGGCACCACGGCAGGGCAGGAGGTGAACTGGGACCTCTCCAAGTAGCAGTCCACATTCCATAAATGGTCTTGGACCTAGCTTTTTATCAGATTATTGCAACCCATTAACCCTAGATCTTCAGGTCTTCCGGTACTGGCCTTTAAATCATACTTTAACTTCAGACAAAGACTCACAGTGAGGGGTCCTGTTATCATTACGACCCAGAAGACCTTAGAATGAGATTTTCAAACATTTAAGAGACAACTCCAATCCCAACTTTTTTGATTCAGCTTTTAAATGAATTATATTTTATTATTACTTTTTGTTGGTATTAAGAGATCTTATTTGTCACAAGGTTATGTGTTGCTTTCATAGTATTGTTTATATTTGTGTGTATTGTCTTTGGTTTGTGAAGCACATTGTGTATGAAAAGTACTTTGTAAATAAAGTCGGATTAATTTGAAGCACTAGTTTAGACTTCTTTCTATCACTGTTAAATGTCAGAATCCATTTATTATGGGTTTTAATTTTTCACATTAAGTATCTCTTTATTACGGTGGTCGACAGGTGCAAGCGCCCTACAACGTCCCGAATGTAATTTATTTACATTGGGAGAAAGGCACTGCAGTATTAAACAATTATATAAATAAATACAAAATATGCCAAAACATAATATTATGTTCAACATTATAATAACCAAACATCAACAAGCGTTGGGTCCCAGGTGCTTCACTTAATAGTGTCACCCTGGTTTTCGTTGCAGCGTTTAGTTTATGCAATGCTTAGCCCTGAGCCTGTTTCCTAACTTTTGTTAATGCTGCGCAAGTGTTGTCATGTTGGTGGAGATGTTTCCTCATTTGCATATACATGGCAAATTTGTTATTGCACGTTTGTTCTTGTCGGCCACTGTAATTTATGCATTGGGCTACGAGTGGAAAACAAACAAGCAAGCATGTAGACTTCATATAAGTCATTATCCCTGCAGGTGTGGAGTTAATATGCTTATCTTAAAATTCCTTCAAAACATACAATAATGCGTCAAATATCATTATAATAATTGACAATTGACTGTCACAGATTCATTATGATGTCTTCACCCTGCAAACCCATTGACCCTTGAATTAGAAACTGCTGATTTGCTGCACTAACTCAATGCAGGTTTCATTTGAAAGGCAGTCCCCGTTGAGTCATGCGAGCACACACGTACACCCATGGCTGCACATTGACTTAAATAGACACACAGACAAATTCAAACACGAGAGCTTAGGGGGAGATTTGCGATCTTGTAAAAACACATCGAGAGTAGTTGCACTTGTCAAACAGCACCTGCAGCATGTGCCTTTCATGTCATGCAGACAGGAGAGAAGCCGAGAGAGTGGTTGTCAATATTAGACAGGCATTAACCGGCAAAGTGGAGAGGGGGGTGGGGGGTGCTTTTACACCGTGTTCTTGGGTAGAGCTTATAAATGTCAAAACATTTGTAAGTGAGGTTTCTAAAAAAGAGGAGCCATTTCTAGAAATAGTTTGACAAAAGTAAAATGGACGAAGCTTTGAGAATTGTGTGGGTGAAAGAAATGGCTTGAATTGCACTGGAAAGACTCACTTAGAAAGGAAGGAAAAGTTAGTTTAAGAGTGGTATCCCTTAATAAAAAATATTCAACACCAAATTACATAGCTACTTTAATATTGTTGGGAGTGCTTATATGTTTGTGTTTTATCATTCATTCCATTTGATCAATTTATTTGATATGTTTCTGTTATTTTCACTTGCTCCCCAGTGTTGTCATTTCTTTATTTTGATAATTTTTGTTACTTGGTCAAGCGTGAAATAAGCTGCATTTTAAAACACTTAAATAATAATTTGACAAAAGTAAATGTTTTTATTACAAACTATTACTCATAACAGTAGGTGTTGATTTTACATTTTCTTCGCAATTTAACTCGATTTAAAAATGTTGGAATGCTTCAACAACTTGGTTGAAAATAGCCCTTTACATCTTAATTCTGGGATAAATTGTAAGATAAAGATCCTATGTGTTCATATTTTTGTAACACTGGACCAAAAATAACCAGATTTAATTTTTGCAAAGCAGCAAATACCTCACTATATACAAAAACATCTGATTGATTGGAATCTTGTCTTGCAGAATTTTCGAAAACACATCATGTGAAGTTGAGTTTGGCACTGACAGAACCCTTTCTGTCCCCAGGTGAGACAGAACACACCAGCATAAAGCCGCTGTTGGGACACACGCCAACAAAACATCCATCTTTATTCAGGAGGCATGGCTCCTGCCTCCTGGCCTCTATTTCTAGGTATCTGTGTTTCTGGTTGAAGCCCAGCTGTTGTGGCTGGGATCATACATTATTTAATGTTACTGAGAAAGATTGGACAGATATATTAATGTATTATGGTGTCAAGAGTTTTCCTTCATTTTGTATAAAGTAAAACATTTTATATATTACACTTTTAAATTAATTCTCATCTGATCTTGGTATTGGATTGATCAAGAGCTGTTGAAAAAGCTCAAAACGGATGTCAGGCTGTCGCCATCTATGAAGGCATGACTGTAGTCTGTCTTACTCCTGGATAAACCAAGAAAGAGGGGAACAAACGGATTGTCGGTGCAGCTGAGGCGGGTTTATTGGTTGGTTTTGTCTTTGTCTTGATTAAATAAACAAGTCATGATAAGTGTCTGGTATTTTAGATATTTGCACATTGGCACGTATACGCAATTGCACCCTCACATTGGAGTACCCATAATCCTTGCCAGTACCTCCTATCATTAGTTTTCAGTGCACAGGGATGTCTTTTTTCACTTTCGGTTCCCCTAATAATCAACACACTCTCACTCCATAATCGTCCAGGAGCGACGTTTGGTCAGGGTCCCGTGGCGTGCAGTTGTGACGCTCCTAGGCTCCTTCAGCTTCATAAAGGGACGCAAATAGCTTTCAACTGATTGCAATGTATTCCCATCTGCGGCGGGATTTGACGCTCATGGAAGCACGGCATTCGTTTGTGTCGGCTGCCCTTAAAGGCAATGTGAGCGTCCATTCCCATTGGATAACGGAGAATTGTACACCCGGAGGTAAGTATTCCCCTTACTGTCGATTGATTTTACAGTGATATCTGCACTACTCATCGACTAAAAAACACCAGATTATCCTTGTTAATTACACAACATTGATTGGTTTAAATTGTGTGGAATGCTTTTGTATTTCCCCCCTTCGATTCGGAGAAACAAATATTTTTTCGGAGTAAAGGATGGCAGAAGACACTACAATACCCAGAATCCCCAGCTATCGTTTAGGACTACACCATGTGCTCTTTTTGACAAACCCTGTTCTCAAGCTCTGTGATTGGTTGACCTCCAACTGCATTCCATATAAATGCATTTCGTAAAAGATAAAATCATACTTTATTCAGCAGTGCTTGCTTTACTCTTTGAAATTCATCACATGAATGCATTGTAATAAATGGTTCGGCTGCATTAAATATATTACACATCTGTCGTAGTTCTTTATTTTTATTTATCTAAAGAGATCTGGCTCAGAATAGACCGGAAACTATTCGTTTGAATTTCACAATAAAGTTAGTAGTAATATTTTGTTTTGATATTATTGTTTTTTATTAACTACTAGACCGCTGGGTCATGTTAAGACCATCTTTTCTGTGTTGCTGTGGGTTTTTTCCATCGCTTTTGTGTTACAAATATCAAAACAATACCTAAATATATCCGTCGTGAACTAAACCAGAAACAGCAGTATATTTTATTTTGTTAACACTGTAAACTTGACAGCTTTTTAACCCAAACAACCTACTGGTTAAAGCACGTTATTACACATTTAGATTAATGCAATGCAGGTATATTGTGTTGCTTTTTAATGACTGTTTAAAATGCCTTTTTCTTAATGTCTTTTATTATTATTAACTACTTGTTACTTGTTGCTTGGGACGCTGTTTCGTAATATGTTCTCTATCTATAGCACTTCTCTACGGGGAGTTGTAGCTTTAAAAGATGTTTTCGTATTTCCCATAATAAGAAGTTGCCAGTATACTGTGTACATCCCTGGAGGTTTAGGGGATAGGAAACACTCAAATTTAAAAAATATAATTAA
Source organism: Notothenia rossii (assembly GCF_949606895.1). Classification (NCBI taxonomy): domain Eukaryota; kingdom Metazoa; phylum Chordata; class Actinopteri; order Perciformes; family Nototheniidae; genus Notothenia; species Notothenia rossii. The sequence goes on from NW_027640116.1 coordinate 86,193, forward strand.
TAAATGGGTGAAAATTGCTTGTGCCCATAATGGGCAGCATTAATATATATACCCACATGCCAGCTAAGGTCAGAAGAGCTTTATTTAACAGCTGGTCTTATGTTTGCGACCCCTCCTGTTGTTAATTGATAACATTAGATTACATTACATTAATTGATAAGCCTAAAACATGCACTTGTCAAGGTTCAGAGGCAAATTCTGCAAATATGGCAGTAGCCATCGATCATCTTAAGATAAGATATACTTTATTGATCCCAAGTTGGAAACATTTGCGTTACATCAGCATGTGTAACAGTTGTAAATATGCAGTGGTGTTTATTTGTAAATCATTTAGTATAATCACACAAATTCTGTGTTTTATATTTAATAATTCTGTGTTCTTTATTTATTGATTGTTCAATACATGAAAAGGCCGGAGATGAAATATCTATATACATCCTATAAGAGTATAATACATATGTATAATATCAGTTAAATTAAGTGCTTCAACCTAGTTAACATTGCTGGAAGTATGCACAAATATTGATAGATGTCTTGTAATGCACTATTGAGGAACCTGCGACCCAAGTTTTTCATTCATTGCATAACTACACCGTTTGTGAATAAACCTTAGAAAATCTTGAAATCTTGAAAGAGATGTGCAAAATAGTCATTATATACAGTCTTTAATTAACTATTAGTAGAGAATAACGAGTAATGAATATACTTTATCGCAGGGGTGGGGAACCTTTTTCCTCTCAAGGGCCATTTTTTAAACATCCTCCGAGGGCCGTACAAATTATTGACCTCTGCTTAAAAATACTAAAATCACAGCCCATTCATTTCGCCTTTCTTTCATGCCGTGCAAAGACAAAGCAAACTCTTCATCCAGATATTTTACCATGACTCGTGCATGCATTCACGTGCACGGTTGTGGCATGACCACCAAAACAGAAAGTATATTGGACACAAGATATGTGCAAATGTATTTCGTTTCCGATCCATGTTGACGTGATTTAAGTGTGTGGGGGGGGGGGGGGGGACCTAACCTCCTCTAGGGGGGTCCTCACCTCCCCGGGAAGATTTTTTTTTAAATGTTGAAGTTAAAAGCATCAATCTGGTGCACTTTGAGAGCAACATTAGGAGATCTATGGATACATCTCTCAACATCCATATGAAACAAGCAAGCACACTCGGAATAAAGTATTATTTTGTTTTTTTTAAATGTTTTCGGTTTGTCAATGACGATGTGATGTGAGATGTGAGACTGGAATTGCACAGGGGAAAATAACGTATCTTGAGATGCGGATTTTGTTAAACTAATACGTTTGCGCTGTGGACCAACACTATTGACGGGGAATGGGGTAGCAATAAAGATAATACCATTAAACAGTTACACAACATAACAGAAATAATATCGATAGCAGCGTCCCTAGCAACCACCTTGGTAACAATGAAAACGTTCTATGGACGCAATTTCCTGAAGTAATCTTCGTAATAACTAGCAAACTAAAGATCATGTACATCCACTGCACACATAATCTGAAATAACAACTCATATTTCTCGCATCAAATGACATCAAAACGCATTTTAATGGCCAAGCTAACTTTAAAATAGGCATTTTCCACCGAGAATAAAATGAAGTTCGGCCATGTTTTTTTTTTTTCTGCAGGGAGAAATTTGAAGACCACGTGACATCAGTGATTGCGCTAGACTTTTTCGTTGTCCGTCATTTTGACGGACAGGATCGTAACATTTCCGTCATAATCCATTATTACCCGTCATTTTATTTTTTTATTTATTCATTTAATAATATTAGCTGGTAATTGTAGCCACCAGAGTATCGCAGCTTCAGGTTTTGGCTATGTGTCACTCTCACTCCTTATTTGGTAACGTGTGTGTATTGTGTGAAAAAAAGATGCGTGCGGTCACTTTTGATGTCAACACGAATATGAATGATTAATTTTTTTTCTGCGCTGACAGCACAGCAGAGGGGGGCAGAGGCCACTAAAACACAGCGACCATTGTGCCTAAACAGGCAAATATGAACAATGCCATTGTTTTAAATGAGACCATTACAATTAAAATATGAACAAAACATTTACAAGAACAACTCAATTGACCTGCTGTAGCCTAGCCTGAACTCAGACCTTCCTCCTGGACCGCAGGGATTTAAACTGGGTGCTCGCTTGTGCGTAGTCAAATGCATCAAGGGAGATTGCTGCAGAGGCGATTGTCATTAAGCGTTTGGTCTTTGCCTCGGACAGACGACTTCTCATGGCCGTTTTGATGTTGTTCTGAAGGCTGAACCTGCGCTCTGCTGCTACGCTGGAGACTGGAATTACCAGCGCCACTTCACCCAACGTTTTGTAGTCGGGAAACATTTCTCCCAGGGAAGTGATCAGAAGTCTGCAAGACTCTCTGAACGAGGGATTTCCCGATCCTGCAAGCACTCTCTTAACTGGGAAGAAATCCCGCAGCATGCGCTCCTTCTGCACCAGCGGCGCAGCTGCATCCCTTTGTGACCCGTAGTGGTCACAGACACACTCCAAGGCCTCCAGTCCGTAGCTCTTTAACGCGCTGTCAGCACCCAGATAGCGAGATGCATTGATCATGGTGTCGAGATCAGCAATGATGCCTACATGCTCCGAAGGAAATCTTTTTTTGATGGATTTAGTAACCTCCGCGATGTAGTCTGTGCGCACACGTGAAAAGGTCTGAGCGTCTGCCTGGGTGAGCGTGATGCCACAGAACTTGCCGTCTTGTAAAGCCTCGTTAAATGTAGTCTCCGCCTCACCTGGCCCATTCATCAAGTCCTCGAGGCTGGCAAGGGTCATGTTCACGACGGGCTGGATGGAGGACATGTTGACATCTTCTTTTTGGAATGTGAGGTTCATGCGGTTCACCACGACCAAGACGTCAGTCAGCAGGTGAGTCAAGGCAGGGAACATGAGCGTTTGTAGGTGCTTTCTAATCCCCTTAGCGATCGGACAGTCTTTGTCAGCTTCCTCCTCCTGCAAATCCAACACCAGAGCAACCCAGTTGGCACGTATGCCCTTAACTGCCCTCTCCAGCTACAGCCAGCGTGTAGCTGATGGTTGTTTTAGGCTCAGCTGGTCATGTTCCTCCATTTCGTTTTGGAGTTCATTTAGTCGGTGTGTTCGAATGGGGGAATTCTTGTAGTAAGTGTATGTTATTAATTGTCGTAACATATGCACTTATTTTACGCACAGCCTTGGAGGCATCGCGCGCAGCCAGTGCCATTCTGTGCGCACCACAGTGAATGTTTACGAGGTAGGGACAGTCATTCAGCCGCATCTTTTGTGCAACTCCGGCCTTTTGACCCACCATCACATTCGCTCCATCACTTCCCAGACCGACGACCCAAGCCATAGCTACACCACGGCCCGATAGCACATCTTTTATTTTTGTTGTGATGCATTCTGCAGTGCCAGAGGGTATTACATAATTGCCAATAAACACGGTTTCAGGCTCCCCTTTATGCTGAAGTGCGAGGTATGTGATCAGCATTTTCTCAACCGTGATATTAGTCGTCTCATCTACTATTACCCCGACGTATTTACTGTTGGCGATGCGGTCATCGATAGTGCTGGTTGTGGTCATTGCTATCGCCTCCTCCATCTGATTAACTGTCTCATGGTGGGTGTACGTGTGCGTACTGTTGAGGTCTGGACATCCAGCAGATTGTAATAGCTGTATTAGTTTGGGATATAGGTGGCTCGGGGTGTTTTTGTTTGTCATATGAAACACAACCTTCAATTGTGTTTTTAATGCCTCGTTACAGGCAACCTGCGATTTCTCCACATGTTTTACCATTGCCACGCTCTGGTTGACCACCCTTGATGCTTCGATGTGGCTATGGCTGCGTTTGTGATCATTCAGCACTGATTTCTGCATCGTCGTGCACCCTCGGACAAATCCGTTACTCGTCTTAGCTTTTCTACAGATGTCGCAGAACATTTTGCCATCTTCCCTCCTCAGCCACTTAAACTCTTGCTCCCACTGAACCCGGTACTGCCGCTTCAACTCCTTGCCACTTGCTTGTCCCTCTGCTGCTGGCTGAACGTTGTCAGTTGTAGTATTACTGGCTTGTCCTTCATCCTCCACCGCATCAATCCCTCTTTTTTCACCTCGTTTATCCACAGAAACAACATCACAATCACTGGGCTTATTAAAAAAGCTTCAGACACTCAGCTGCCGTGACATTTTAAGATTGCTAAAGCCGGTTCAACAACGAGGTAATCAACGAGGTCAAAAACAAGACTAGACAATAGCTACTTAATATGCACACACTCGCCACCAACTGGACAGGGGTGTGAATGACTAAATAATAGTTACACACTACAGTAGAGTACAGTAGATCGCCCTCAGTCGACCTGGCCACTAAGGATGTAATATAATGTGGGCCGCTGGTGGACATTTTGGCGCTGTTCCGAGTTGTGTTCTAATCTGTCAAAATGACGGACTGCTTTCAGATTTTTCCGTCATTGTTAGAAAAAATCCGTCATTGACGGAAAATATCCGGTTGACGCGACCTCTGCGTGACATAGACGCCAGCCATTGGAATGAATGGTGAAAAAAATACGGGGTTTGTCAAACAGAGCACAAGGTGTAGTCCTAAACGATAGCTGGGGATTCTGGGTAGTGCAGTGTCTTCTGCCATCCTTTACTTGGAAAAATTATTTGTTTCTCAAAAAAATACAAAAGCATTGCACACAATTTAAACCAATCCATTTTGTGTAATTAACAAGGATACTCTGGTGTTTTTTAGTCGATGAGTAGTGCAGATATCACTGTAAAATCAATCGACAGTAACGGGAATACTTACTTCCGGGTGTACAATTCTCCGTTATCCAATGGGAATGGACGCTCACATTGCCTTTAAGGGCAGCCGACACAAACTAATGCCGGGCTTCCATGAGCGTCAAATCCCGCCGCAGATGGGAATACATTGCAATCAGTTGAAAGCTATTTGCGTCCCTTTATGAAGCTGAAGGAGCCCAGGAGCGTCACAACTGCACGCCACGGGACCCTGACCAAACGTCGCTCCTGGACGATTATGGAGTGAGAGTGTGTTGTAATAATCCAAACTGAAGTAACTTTGTGGCATGCAGGATTTGTATGGGATCAAACAACACCATTATGCACTCATTATAAGAATGGCCAATGATTGATTGATGTTGTCAACATTTGTTTCCATTCAAATTCATCATGAGTTCTACAAAAATATGATCTGATGCATGTCAACTGTTTGGTGGTACCGATTATAGAAGGAGATGCAAAATCAATGTTTAAACACCAAGTTCCTCTTCAGCAGCTGTGTTCCATTCAGCTCTGAAATTTGCCATTGTCTATTCCAGAACATGTTGAGACAATTGCATTGTATAAGGAGGATTGTTTTCTTGTGTGTTTGTTTAAAGTTTCATTTTTTGTTAAACTATTTGTCATAGCTAGCTAATTGGGGTAATTAAAGTAATTAACCATGACTTTACAGACATCTGCTGCGACCTAGTATTGTTACTGTTGTATTGTATTCAGTTCTCCAAAGGCAGCTAATGTAAACCTCATTGTGAAATTAGTACAAGTATTAAATGGTTGGCAATATGACATGCTAGTATTCTAAACGTTGTTATTTTCTAAAAACTTAAAATCAGACTGCACCATAAAGAGTGGAGTAAGTGAACGCAGATGCAAAGCAGGCAACAATAATCATTCAAAAAGACTACATTTAAAACCAGGATTTAAATTAAAATCCATGAGAGGAAGAGATAAAGTGTGCATTGAGAGATGGGCAGAGAATTAGATTATTGGGCAGAAGAACAGGCAGGGAGCGGATTGGCTGGGAAGAACTCTAGCAGCAGGTAAAAGTTAAACTGTTAAACCCCATCCCTGTTTTTTAGGTTTCAGGCTCGAAAAAGACATTCCCAGAACAAATGACCATATCTTCCCTTCTAAAAGGGTTAAATTAATAATCTTTGTTCTCAAAGTAATGATAAACCTGTGAGTTGGATGTAGAAAAGTCAGAATCAATATAGATGTTTTTTATTTTAAAGAAAATTCAGATTGAACATAGTAACACACTGTAAATTATAGTGTCCGTCCAAAAATCCAAAGTACAACTTATAATAAGTACCCTGTATCAAGATTGATGCAAAACATTTGACCTTTTCTAGAGAGGTTTATCAAAAACTCCACCTCTGGGGTGATTTGGGTTGAAATGGGCGTTTTTGCCGTTTCTCTGGAACCCATTGTCGATTTTGATGATTGAAATCTCTTTTTAACCATTAGAGCCAATGGAATCAAAGGGGGATCTCCACATACACACCAACGTTACAAAAACAAAAGTGGGGGTTATTCGCATGCAGTTTGCCCAAATCGAAACCTGTCTCACGCTCTGAAATCTGAAAACGGAAAAGTAGGTTTATTGCTTATGGATGATCAGAAATCCTTTCAAAGTGACACAGGCACATTGGATTAACCTATGGATTAACTTCAGCAGGCTTTTTATAGTTTTAATGCCATTGAAGACCTCGTTTGATCAGACAACAACCAAGGTAAGAGATATTCTCGTTTTGGCTACCTAGCGCCACATGTTTTGATGCCTGTTTTTGTTAATATTGTCGCGAGTTCTTATCATGGAGTGATGATATTCTGTACCTATCGATTCTGTGTCATCTCACGATGCTAATCGATGGGTTGGACGTGCAGTTACGATAAGTAATAAGGGTGTTATGAGTGAGTCTCTGTGCGAACGGCGTTAGCATTTTCTCGCTCGTGGCTAATTCAGAGGCTCAGCGTTAGCTTTGTGTTTCTTTCAGCAAAAAAAAAAAAAAAAGATCAGTTATCTGAGTTTCTTCCCGTTACATGGATATGAGACATTCATAGTTTATTCAATATTAAGAAGCCCTCAGACGCTCTTTTCCTGCAGATGATGTTTTTTTTTTTGTTGGGTTCAACAGGTTCGATGCTGATTGAGTGCCGGTGTGTAGGTAGGCAAAGGAGACAAAGCAAGCACCAAAACAAAAGGGAAAGAACCATAGGAAAACATCAGGAGTAGAACAAACATTCATGGTTAAATCAGGTAGCAAGAAGGTCAGAACAGTGACGCAACACATACACTTCCCATTCACTTTGAATGGGGGGACGTCACGCTTTACGCTTGTAAAGTTAAACTTTTCAAGCTTCAACGGAAGCGCCAGCCAATCAAATCATATGCCAGTACAAGCGCTAGCCAATCAAACTGTGTGCTTTGTCTGTCCGGGGCGGGAGATTATTGTGATTGGTTGTTGGTCGCGTTAACTCCAAGCACCAGACACACCCACCGGCAAGCGTCGACGTGACGGAACCGTGTCTAGGTTGCGTGACAATTTCCTGCAAGCCATTGCAAAAAATGCAACAAACTACTTTTCAATTACTTTCTGCAAAACTTGCTGCCAGTAACAGAGTCACTAATGTAAAGGTATTGCAATATTGACTAAGATGCAGAGTGTCGTAAATGAAGTGTTTACCAACTTATTGTTTTTTAATTCGTTTTTGTCATATTGTAGTAAAGCACACAAAGATGAGTTAAAACTTTCTATGCCTTATTTTCTGTTGATTGTAAAGCATGGCCGAACTAGCCAGTTAGCTACCATGCTAAACTGGTTACTGTGTTTTTTTAATTCTATACCTGCTCACGAGTTATCTACATTTTTTCTATCTTTATTTGCAAAGTTGCCTTCCATTGTGGGTAACAATGAATTCATATTAATAATTATTTGATAATAATAATAATACAATTAATAATTTGATTTATCATTAGTTATTTGGAAAAACATAACTATATAAATATTAGGCCTCATGTAACAATATACTCGTAAATGTGTCTTATATTTTTAATAAGTGCTTATAAATTAGATGACAGTTGTTTTATCAGCATTGGTAACAGATCCTAAGACTATATAAAGGCCGGTGTTGCCCTGTGTGCAAATATTCTAGGATATGCGCAAGAATTGGAGAGGCCACCAAAAAAAGCAAGAAAAGAAAAAGAAAACCCCCTGTATTGTTGAGGTACTTTTGAATAAACTTGAATGAAGAAAACATGTAATTTTTTAGAGCATCAGATCTGCTGTTACAGGAAAATCAAAAAGCATTTAAGACCCATTCAGAATCTGAACACACTATATTATATACAATGGTATACTCTAAGAATTAACCTGCTAAGCACCGCCCCCCCTGATACCGGGGGGAAAAACGCATCATCTGCAGGAAACAGTGTCTGAGGGCATCTTAATATTCAATAAACTATGAAAGTTTTATATCCATGTAACGGGAAGAAACTCAGATAACTGATCTTTTTTTTTTTTTAAACCCACAAAGCTAGTGCTGGGCCTATGAATTAACCATGAGCGGAAAAATGCTTTCGCATTACTGCACAGAAACTCACTCATAACACCCTTATTACTTATCGTAGCTGCACGTCCAACCAATCGATTCGCATCGTGAGATGACAGAGAATCGATCGGTACATACATCATCACTCCATGATAATAACTCGCGAAGATATTAACAAGAACAGACATCAAAACATGTGGCGCTAGGCTAAAAACTGCAACATGGCTCACCTTTGTCGTTGTCTGGTCAAAAGTGGTCTTCAATGGCATTACAAATGATAAAAACGCTGCTGAAGGTTAATCCATAGGTGAATCCAATGTGTCTGTGTCCCTTTGAAATGATTTCTGATACTCCATAAGCAATAAACCTGCTTTTCCATTTCCAGATGTCAGAGCGAGAGATAGGTTCGCTCTCATGCAAAACTGCGGGCGCATAGCTCTCATTTCTCAATGGTAAGGTGTGTGTGTATGAGGAGATTCCCCTTCGATTCTATTGACTCTAACGGTAAAAAAAGAGATGTCAATCACCAAAATCGACCAATGGGTGTAAGGTTTTAGCGATAGTATCCTGTTAGCTGTTGTGTTTTAGTGTTTTGTATATCTGTCTTTTGATGTTAATTACTCTACTCTCTCTCTCCAGGTGTCGCCACTTCCTGTCCGTGTGGCACCTGCTAGAGTAATTGTTGTTCCCACCCCTGATTGTGTCCACCTGTGCCCCATTGCCTAATGTGTATATTTAGTCCTTCTCTCCCTTTGTCTGGTGTCGGTTTGTCTTGTGATGTCGTTATCTCCATGCCTGTTTGCCAGAGATTCATATTACATTACCTCGTTGAACCTAGTGATTGTATGGAGAATCCTAGTAGAGCCTAGGAGTCATTATTGATAGCTTTGGTTTTCTTAACAATAAAGAAGATTACCAAGCAACGGAATTGAGCATCTGAGTTCTTACGAGGCCATCGTATCAATGGGTTCCAGAGAAACGTTAAAACCCCCATTTCCACCCAAATCACCTCAGAGGTGAAGTTTTTTTTGCTAAACGTCTCTAAAAAGGTCAAATGTCACTTGTTTTGAATCAGTCTTGATACAGGGTACTTACTATATGTTGTACTTTGGATTCCTAAAGCTTTTAGTCTACCTTACCATCATCCAAGGGTAGTTTTCACTATAAGTAAAAATAAATGTTTGGACGGACACTATAATTTACAGTTTTTTACTATGTTCAATCTGAATGTTCTTTAAAATAAAAAACATCTATATTGATTCTGACTTTTCTACATCCAACTCACAGGTTTATCATTACTTTGAGAAAAAAGATTATTAATGTTCCCCTTTTAGAAGTGTAGTTATGGTCATTTGTTCTGGAAATGTCATTTTTGAGCCTGAGACCTGAAAAAACAGGCTCAGTGCTAAACAGGTTAAGGCAAGATAAAATGTAATGGTTAATGTCAAAACAAGAACAAATAGTAGATACGAACAAAACTATGGATGTAACTTGTTCTTAGATGACTTCCTGCATGAGGGTCATTGTGAGATGCATTTTTTGTGTAAAAAAAAAGGCATTGTGTGATGAATAAGAATTCACTAGGCTTGTGGATACACCTAACATACCATACAACTATAGTGTCCGAGTACAATTATGAAGGACACTATGTGCAATACAGGGAAAATGTAGTCTGACAGTTCTTACAACCTGATTTATGATGAAACAAGCTTTATGTAGACTGCACTATAAATCTTTGCTGTTAGGAATTTTAAATATTAACGATGGTCTCTTAATCCCATTGTTATAATTCGCAAAGCAAACGTTTCTCACACCTACAGATTTCTTGAATTAGGTAATTCTATTACAGTTATTATTGGGTTTGTAGACTTGCATCGATGCTAAACACAGTGTCACAGAGAAAGAATGCAAATTAGCAAAGGTTGTTAAAACATCCATCATCTATCTAACGCTTTCAGTGATCAGGTCCACGGAGCTTACAGGCCCTGAGGCAGCAGCTGTCATACCAGTGTACAGTCTGTCATTACCTAGCATCAATTTAACATGGCTGTGTGTCAGCAGTTGGAATCATATCTTTTCTTCCTTCTATTAGAAGGTGACAAACACCTGGGGGCATATCTATAAAACTGTGTAGAATCACCACTAAAAAAGTGCAAAAATATATGACTACAGATTATTTTTTCTGTGGATTTGCAAAACTGCGCGTACGCCTGATTTCATTGTTTGTAAATCTCAATCATTGTGAAACTGGGCGGACATTCACAATTCTACAACCGCATTAATGTATGAATCAGCCTGTTCACCCTCAAACATATGTTTGAATATCAATACTTGTGCCCGTTCCACCACCCATAAGACCTCTCAATAAGAAATACATTGGAGAAAATGCAATTTCAGTAAATGTAGATTCAGCAAGATTCTCTGTTGGCGCCAGAGCATCTGTCTCTATGCACAGCTGTGGCTTTTGTAGCGTCCATACCCCTAATTTATCACATATCTCTGCAAACCATCATCGCAGTAAATTCTGAATCATCATTATTAAGAAACGTCAGAAGGATCATCTATGATTTATTTAACCATGTGTGCGCCTGGTCTGAAGTCTGCGTGAGGTGTGCACATTCTCCCCACACATTATAGTCTGGGAAAAGGCTTATACGTTTTTTGATCGTACCAATAATTTACACCTGTGGCCCACGGACATGACCATGCAGCTCTTTCAGGTGATTGTTATTAATAACTATATGGTTTATTCCAACACAATAGAAAAACAAGAGCATTTGTTTATGCTGATAGCTTTGTCCCTGGTATTCCTGTTTGCGGTGTCATTGGGAGGAGTGCTTGGATGCTGGTAACACGTATTTGTTCAGAGTAAGACTAGTGCTGAGCCTCTGGAAGTCCTGCTTACAGTGTATCACAAAGATTCTGTAAAATTGCACCACATCCAACACTGGTCTCCCTTGGATCCCCAGCAGTGCATCCACCAAGTGTTGATGCCATCGGATGATCGGTTTTCGAGAAATGAGAAGAACATGCATACATTGTCAAAGGGTGTACAAAAGACAGAGGCAAATAACAAAAGCAAGCTTTATTAAAATAAGCTTGAAAAAAAAACGTGAAACTGAGGAGAGCAGGCAAGGTGAAACATAACAAAGAAAACAAAGGGATGAACAAACCAGGAAGACTTGAGGAACATGGGTAGCAGAATAAGGGCAGGGCAGACCATCACAAAAAGCGGGAAATCACAGAGACAGGAATGATATATTTTTATTTAAATCAGGAAACAAATACAAAGATCATGACATACATGCAGTCAGAGATTTCTTGCTTCAAGTATAACATTTTAAAAGCTATTTAATTGCATTTTACTGCATTTATGTGTTCAAATGCCTATCATCATTACTTATTGTCACCTTCAAATTGTCAGCAGTTAAGTAATATACTTTTTCTAGTCTGTATCCTGTTGTCTTGTGTGAACAAAACTATCTAGATGATTCAAGTGTTTGTTTCAGACATGCCATATCTTTATATTAACATAACATACCTTCATTCTACCAACAATGCTCCCTTGGCATTTTCTTAACGTCTTTCATTTTTGTAAAGCACTTTGAATTGCTTTGTGTTGAAAGATACTATATAAATAAACGTGCCTTGCCTTTTACGAGACACTCATATTTAAGTTGTTTTGTAAAGAATGTCTGATTCATTAAAATGAATAAGAAAAATGTAAGTAAAAAAATGTGTTTATGAAATATAAATAACACCCTTTTGAGTCTTTGAGCCTGACAAAACACCTTACACTCTGGATGAACCAAACCTGTGTGTATGTGTGTGTGTGTGTGTGTGTGTGTGTGTGTGTGTGTGTGTGTGTGTGTGTGTGTGTGTGTGTGTGTGTGTGTGTGTGTGTGTGTGTGTGTGTGTGTGTGTCAATAGTTTTTTCTTTCTGTACTCGACCTATTTCTAACCTGTTATTTGGTATAATATCAATAATAATTGCACAACAACACCATGTTGAAGACAGTGCTCCTGATCCTGACTCTAACAGGGTCATGTTTGGTTGAGAATGGCGTGCTCGTCGTATTTACGGTAAAGTATTCATGGAGCTGTGTATCCGCGCCAGAACACACACACAGCTCAGCTCGGATAATTTGACTGAAACTGTGTCAGACAAACCATGTCTTGCCTCCAGGTAAACATTGTGCTCTGCATTCCCTGAAACCCACTGGAAGACAGACCAAACAATGACTCACATGTCTCCACTGTTCAACGGCTTTCGGCTGAGAGCGACACCATTGGAGAATATTAATAGAAATACCTGTGGTTGATGAGTGATGTCCAACCCTCCCCCGCTTACTCTTCTCTGTCATGCACTGCCTCGTCTGGCTGCCACGGGCGCATAGCTGCTGTTGAGATACCTGGGACTCAGTGGTAAACACATGTTGCTCTCTTCTTCTCTACGATACCGAGAAAAGTGGGAAAAAGAGGAATTGTTTTTCAGGTGTGTCACTAAAGAGGCCTTAACAACAAACAAACTCAACCTACTCTGTATTAGCTGCTATAACATCTGAGGTCCATAAATAAAGGTCCATCCTATTTTATAATCCACAGTCTTTGTTTTTAATAGTTTCATGTTGGAACTATTTTCTTTTTATCGAACAACTCCCTCAGCCTAGTGTTGTGAAGTCCCACCCGGTTCACAGTATTGGTTACTTTGAGTTGATACATGTAAATATCGAACCGTTTGAGCTTTAATACTTATTTTGTAATATGATAGCTGTTTCACTGTGGCCCTCATTTATCACATGCACGTTCAACAGCTGCCCACCCCATAAAACTTCTCTTCAGAGCATTACCAGTCATCATGTATGAGCTTATATTAATAAAGATATTACTTGTTTGTTTATTTTGTTGTTTTCTATTAAGAAGTAACTTTGGGGGGGTAATACATACATTGTTTTTTTATACAGACGGGATAGGGTTAGCATGTGTTTTCTTATCGACAACAATTCCAATGAAGACCAAGCTTCTAACTGCAGAGGTAAATCTTTGTTGGGAATACAAAGTTTAATATAAATGAAAAATGTTGAGTACAAAAATGATTTAAGATAGCTTTCTTGTAACATTATTGATTCATATTGAACACTTAAAATGGTTTGATGCAGCAGAACAAGAAATAGTCTTTTTTTCACGTTTCTTATTCCTTAACAAGACCTGGCACCTCTTTTCTTTGAGAGCTCTATTACCGTCGATACAACAGTTAAGAAAGAGGTAACCACTAGACGTCACTTAACTGAAAATGTTACCTTTTTAATTTTTATATGCTACCTCTGGCTGAAATTATTAAAAAGATCGATCTAAGCTATCACATCTATGCAGACGACACCCAGATTTATTTTAAAATCACACCGGGAGACTATTCTCCGATTAGAACACTGAGCAAGTGCATTGAGCACATCACTGACTGGATGACTCAGAACTTTTCCAACTGAACAAAAAAAAATTAAAAGTAATCGCAGAGCTTCAGTCGGCAGACTACAAAGTAACTCACAAAGCAAGAAATCTGGGTGTGGACTCAGACCTGAATTTTAACAGTCACATTACAACAGTTATTAGGTCTGCATACTACCACCTGAAGAATATATCAAGGATTAAAAAACTAATGTCGCAACAGGATTTAGAAAAATGTGTCCATGCTTTTATTTTCAGTAGACTTGACTACTGCAATAGTGTATTCACAGGGCTCACTAAAAAATCTATCAGAAGGCTGCAGCTGATTCAGAGCGCTGCTGCTCGAGTTCTCACTGACACTAGAAAAGTGGATCACATCACTCCGGTTCTGAGATCATTATACTGGCTTCCAGTCTGCCAAAGAATTTATTTTAAAATACTACTGCTAGTTTTTAAATCACTAAATTGCTTAGGACCGAGGTATATAGACGACCTCCTCCATCATTATGAAGCATCCAGGAGTCTCAGGTCTTCTGGGTCAGGTCTGCTCTCTGTTCCGAGAATAATCACTAAACATGGAAAAGCAGCTTTTAGTTATTATGCCCCAACAATTTGGAACAAACTGACTAAATCGTGCACGTCCACCGAAACACTTCCTATTTTTAAATCCCGACTAAAAACGCACCTATTTGCCGCTGCTTTTAATTGAGCTGCCCACACTCACACTACAGTATGCCTTTTTAGTCATGTATTCTCAGTAACTGCTGTGTTTATTTATTTATTTTATTTCATTACCTTTGCTTATTATGCCTGTTTTTAAATGCCTTTTTTTAATAATGTATTTATGCTGTATTTGTTCTTAAATGTATTTTGCTTTTAATCTGTAAAGCATTTTGAATTGTCACGTGCTGAAAAGTGCTGTATAAATAAAATTGCCTTGCCTTGCCTACTTACCCACAATGCTAATAGGCCATAAACAGTTTGGTCAAAGATTCCGGTGCTAGTGGCTGATTGTATGCTCAAGGCTCTAGACAGAGATGAGGAAGTGTCTGCAAAAGATCTGGTAGAGGCTCAACAGGTTTTTTTTTCATTTTTAAATTTGTAGGCTTAAAAGCAAACCCGTCTCAAATAACATCACCTGAGGCAACTTATTATACTTCACACAGCTCCCTCTGCAGACACACACAATGGACACATGCAGTAGAACTACTAATTACCTTGAAACCAACTTAAAAAAGTCAAAGCTAAACACAGTAGTTTTGAACAAATATTTCTCAAACATAGCCTAAGTATATAAACAGTGCAACTATTCAGGTCGATTTTCAGCTTTGGATTAATGTATAGATCTCTTTTTTTGGTCTTATTATATTAGAGCGTATCTTGTCCTTTTCAAACAATGGCGCTGTCAAGTCGCAGGGCTTTCACTGTCAATTTTGGCATCCGTCCCAGACGGTTGTTGGCCTCAATGCTGTCCACAATAGCACTCGGCTAGTAGCAGCATGGATTGTGCTGACCACTTGCGTCATTCTAGATTTGACGTCATCGCGTTTGGATGCATATCAAGTGATCCAGATACAGATCAAATTTGAAGAAATCCCATTTCATGGGTTTTTGTCCTATATAAATGTATGTATGAGGCCTTTAGTTGTTTTAATTCAAAAGCATAGATTGTCACGATCTGTCTGTTTTTTCGTTTTTTTTAAAAAAAGTGTTCACCCCCTCTGTTTTACTTCCTGTCTCTGTGTTTTCCCTCCTGTTTGATTTCCTGCGCTGCCCGGCTGTTTCTTGTTCTTGAAGAGTTCTGCATGTATTTCAGTTCTAGTTTTCTTTTGGTGTTGGTCAGATCTTTGATTTTCATCCATGGGAGAGTTCCTGCAATCAAAGGTACTTTCTGCTTTTGGGTCCACCCTCTCTGCCTCCAATCCTGACACAGGTGTCACTGATACAAATTAACTGCAGTGGTGTAAAGTCACTATGTACATTTACTCAAGTACTGTACCTAAGTACAATTTTGAGAGACTTGTACTTGTACTGAGTACTTCTACCTCACATCAATTCAGAGGTCAAACATTAACTTTTAATCCACTAGATTTATTTACTATCTTTAGTTACTTTTGGTACTTTAAGTATATTTAGATGCTAATACTTTTGAGTGCAGGACTTTTTCTTCTAACAGAGTATTCCTACACTCTGGTTCCCACAACTTTTACCCAATAACAAGATCTGAGTAGGCTACGTCTCCATCCTTTGGTGTAGTGTTCTGGTAAGCCACAACAATGTGACAGTGAGCCAACTGTTATTATACCAAGACTGAAGCAGGTGAATGGAATTTTTTATATTTTTTTATACCTGTGATCAGTTTTTTCTTTGGATTGGATTATGCAGTTATTTGAGTAAACATACCATAAACTGTACATATCATCTCACGCTGTCATGTGTGTGTCAATCACGGGCGGACTGGCCATTGGGAATACCGGGAGTTTCCCCGGTGGGCCGGTGCAGTGTGTGGGCCGGAGGGCAAAAAAAGAAAAAAAAGAAGAGAGATTTATAAAAAAAAAAAAAAGATTCTTTTTTTTTTTTTCTAAATCCTACCAGCCCACATTTGTAAGTGTTCCGGCCACTCCCTCTTTTTTTTTACTTACCTAAATCCTACCGGCCCACATGTGTAAGTGTTCCGCTGGGCTGGGCCGTTTTGATAGGCTACCTTTGTTCTATCTATCAGTTTCAATTTCACACATCAGGCTCTTAGCAGCTGTCACTGCGCAGTGAACGATCAGTAGTGAGTGACTGAGAGACCAGCTGGCAGTTGCTTACAGATGGATAAACAAGCTCCAAAGCGTAAAGGCGTTTTTGTAGTTTGTGTATAGTACAGTATTGTAGCGAGCCCTGGGTTCAGAGGGAGGGGCTTGCATAGGGGGGGGGGGGGGGGGGGGGGGTTGGCAGGGAAACGGGGTTCAGGGGGAGTGGCTGGACGGCTGTACCCGTAGGATAGAAAAGGGGGAAGTGACGTCTGACTCAGATGTTGCCCACATTCTGTTACTGAGTGTAGGCTAGTTGTTTTGGGTGCAGTCACTTTTGCCTCCACTTGCTGTTCAAATAAATGTTGGAAGAAAAAGTTAATCTGTTTACAGTTCTGTTTTATATGGGAGTTGAAGAAGAAGAAGAATTGGGAGGGGTGAAACCCTCTTTAATGGTCACACATGCAGAGCACACAGCACACACAGTGAAATGTGTTCTCTGCTTTTAACCCATCCTAGTACCAGGAGTCTAGTACTAGGAGCAGTGGGCAGATATTGTACAGCGTCCAGGGAGCAATGGGAGTGAGGGGGGAAGGGGGATGTCCGGTGCCTTGTTCAACCTCTCCAAGTAGAAGTCCACACTCCAAATGTAGGTCTGGTCGGGGACTTGAACCGATGACCCTACGGCTCACAGTCCAAGCCCCTACTGACTGCCATAGATTTAGTCCCTAATTTTGCTCTCAAAGTGCACCAGATTGATGCATTTAACTTCAACATTTAAAAAAAAAATCTTCCAGGGGGAACTTGCCACCGGACCCCCCTAGAGGAGGTGAGGTCCACCACCTGCCCACACTCCCTGTTAAATTGTCTCACCCACATTGAGGATGCTTCCTACGCCCATGTTTTATTCCATTTGTCAAGTCAGGCAAATTGGTCCAAATGTTATTGCATCAATGATCTGTTAACATGAAAATCACTAAATATATGCTGTAACTATTTTGCTCTAGGCAACTCAAGGGCTCAGGTAATGTGATTATTATATGAATAATCGTCCAAAATAACATTAAATGCATAGTTTTTTTTGTTAAGTAACATACTTTCGTCGCCGGCCGGCCGATACATGCCGCACATTAAGTGGGCCTGTCTGTCAATTAATCCCCGGGCCACTTTTTCCCCCCAGTCCGCCCCTGGTCAGTCAGCATATTCGACAGTTATCATGTTAACACTTGTGCTTTCTTGCTGACCACTTTGCTGTTTTTATCCCAATATGTTGTCAACTTTAACGCTAAGTGTTAACTTAATTTGAAATAATCAATTCTGACAATGTTTTTTATTTTCCTTTTTAGCAACGCAATTAAAAAAGGTTTTTCCACAAGTGCAAATGAATGTGCTAGGATAAATGACGTGTGAACATGGAGCTACTCTTGTTATAGCATAAGTGGATATTGTGCTTCCTTATAACCGCTGTTACGTGCTCCCCTCCTGTTTGTGTCTCTGTCTCCCTGCTGCGCAGACACACCTGGGGCCCTTCTCACTTCTCTTATTTTTTATTTCCTCGGTCTCGGTCTCACCGGTAGTTGATTTGTCGGCGCCATCTTGAGTAGCGTCCCAATGGCCTTATTTTTGTCGGAGGAGCGAGGAGCGATAATGGAGGAGCTATAATCGAGGAACCACCAGACCATCCTCCGATGAAATCCTCAGACACTCGCCCCGCCCCCTTACTGTGTATCGCTCACTGATTGGACGATGCAGTGCATGCACTGATCTGATGCTCCTTGACATGAGAGCCGTTTCCCAGCGGAGTGAAGAAAATACATGAACCTCACGGGAGTCACTCCTCAGTTTATACCGTCTTTTGTTTCAATTAATGTATCATTTAGTTACAAATATGTGATATATCTGAACAACAAAGCGGTCAAAAATCATTTTATTCATTTTTTGGAAACATTTATTATCATTTCCATTCAATCAGTCATTAAGTGCTATTTAAAATGTTAATTTGCTACATATCCAAACAAACAAACAAAGTGTGCAATCCAATGAATATTAATCTAACTGGGTTTTGATATATAACATCTCTTTTTCTTCTCTCAATTATTTTATTTCTATTGTGCACTCTAATCAATATTAATCAAACTATTGTTCGTTTATACATTTTAAGAATGGCGTTTATCTTTTTTGAGAATTAGTTCTTATTTTTATTTTATTTATTTGGGTCTACAACAGATGATACAAATGTTTGTGTCAGTAAATGTGTACTAACAGAGGCGGGTGTGTGTGGAAATAACGGGGACAGAGCTTCTGTCCGACGATCAGCTGTGCAGCGTCATCACAAACGGACGTCGCTTCACGTGATGCTCCGGAGGAAAGGACGTCCCATTGCTCTTAAAACTCATTTCCCTGTTCTCGTGGTTTCCTTGCGTCTCTCCATGCTTCCCTGGTGGGAGGGACTAGTCACAGGGAAACTACGCAAGTGAGGGACGCAAGGAATCCATTTAACCGAAGTGAGAAAGGCCTCTGGTCTGCCCCTGGCTCCAGGTGTTCCTATTCGCTGGCAGGATATAAGCAGAAGCTGGAGGACTGGGATGGTCTCTCCCTTTTTGCTGATGCGAATGCAGGAAACGCTCTCCTTCGTGTGGTCGCTTACTGTTGTGAAGCGCGAGTCCTTTTGATGTGCCTTTGTTTTATGTTTAGTCTGGAGGACGTGGTAGTCAAGTTTTACTTTGTTTTGTTTCCCGTAGGATTATTATTTGACTTCTGGTTAGGGGAGGACAGCTCTGGGTCCTACGGCCCGTGGTGCGGCTGGCTCGGGCTCCCTCCCTCTTTTTGTTTATTTCGGCCAATCCTCCAGACCTCTTTTTGTTTGTATAATAAATGACCATTATTGTACGTGGATTTTGTGTTGCGGCTCTTCCCTCGAGCCACAACAATATAGTAGGGGGCGGGTCGTAACAACCGCTAATCAGAAATAATAACTCTTAGCTATTCTTGTTTTTTGCCAATTTGTTGTTTTTGCAATCAATATGCTTTACAAACTGGCCTCCCCTTTTGAAAAGATGACTGTGTGTTAAAATTGGATAGTAGCATTAACATGGGTGTATAATTAAGCATTCCCTCAAAACTGGTCTCGAACCAACTTTGCTATTAGCTGGTCAATTCAGAAAGCACCGAGAACACTGAGAGACTATTTAGAGTCAGTCTGAGAGTCAATATAGATTATTTTTAATGGGGTTCGCTAACATACAGGCGCTATAAGTGCTGACCTCATGCAGTATATCATTTTGGTAGTCTTAATACTCCAAATGCCAATAATTATTTGTAGCAGCTACTTGATCAAGGTCTGAAAACAACATGCTGGTGTAGAAAGAACGTGTCATCGCCTTCAGTTACTGAATTCATATTGGAGTGATGTTAAAGCTGGTGATTTGCAGTTGTGTTGAGTATAAACCATTACAACATCAGTCCATTTCAAGTGCTGTGTGCCACCTGTTCTGTCTTTATAAAACAACATTACCTACCGCCTGTGATGAAATACTTCTCCCTGTTCCGTGTCTATTTTCAGAAGCCAGTTCCATGTTTCTCTTGTTGTGCATACATAGGCTCATCCAAAGATAATGTCCAAGCAAAGGTGAGAAAGTCTAAAAGCAAAACATAAATCAGATTACTTCATTAAAGATAAGGATACAGATAATAAATGGAGCTTTTTGAGTACATACATACTTGGTCCAAATGCAACACGATAAAGTTAAAGATACAGAGAAATCTACCCCAGTCCACGGCAGGGCTTTAAAAACAACAATCAGTTTCTCGTCAAGGCTTTTGCCTTTCAAAATGTCTCTGGTCCCACTTAACGGCATTCCAGAGAGAACATTCCATCCACATACCTAATGATAACAAATAGCCTATTATTACACACGTATAAAGACACTAATGATCTGTCAAGCAGTAGACAGACATGCAATTAAATTGGCTGCCTAGCATTTTACTGCAGGCACAGCAGACGGTGTGGTCGTAGTCCGGGGCGACCCAGTCTCCACAGGGGCGCTGCTGTGTTTCCTCTCACTCAACCATGTCAGTGGTTGGCCTCTAAATGTCATCATCGCATGACAACATGATGCTTGTAATGTAACTGGTTAACAAGTTCCTAATGAACATATAAAGGTTAAAGGATTGGGTCAGTAAGTCATTACTAATGACAGAAAATGCAAAAGCATACAGAGATACAAGAGTACAGCTAGCAGACAGGTAGCATAGCTTAGCACATCTTCTTCCTGGCTGGGCGCAGTGCTAGCTGTTTCCCCTGTTTCCAGGATCTATAATAAGCTAACAAGTTGCTGGTTGTAGTATTTTTGAATGTGACTGGTTCCTGTAGTATTTTGGGCATTTTCTATATAATATTTGCTAATAAGGACAATGGAGAAGTCATCCTTATAATAAAAAGGGTTTGAACACCTCTGTGGTCTGAGATCAGGTCAGGGTTCTAATGCAGACTTTACTTCGAACCTTTCTCAAGTAGAAATTAAAGATTTTAGGGTTAAAGTAAGGAAAATATTTGTAAATGAGCCCCAATTCGCTGGTGTTACACAAATGATTCTTTATTAGGATCTCCATTAGCACTAGCATGATAATTGGCTATTATGATAGGAATGATAATTGATTCCCTTACGTGTGATTTGTTATGCATTTTGTTGTTCCAACTAGATGTGTGTTTACACCAAAAAACTGAACTTAAACTTCAGCCAGAACTTAACCCAAAAAACGATGGTACAATAACTAACAATGAATATGCATATGTCAGTGTCAGTGACTGGCTCCGATCCTTTGCTTCAGGTCTGATCTGTTAACTCACACTGTATGACTGTGATGTGGCCGTCTACGATACGATACAATATTACTTTATTTATAGTCTAGTGACTTCTTCATAACACTAGCATATAAAAGCTTGGGTAACACAGAAACTGAATAGCCACAGTGCAATCTGACAGCACCAGTCTTTTGTTATGGTGAGAAAAGTTGAAGATCCCTGAGGATGGGGCCTTTTGGCCACAGAGTCTCTCACTCTGTTTGTGACAGACACACCGGGCTAAAAGGCCAGTGGAGAAAGAGACAAAGAAAGGAGAGAGCTGGAACGAGGTAGCGCAATGACAGATTGGCAAATTAGGACGTAGGGAGAGACAGACTGGAACGGGAATCTTGAAGTCCGACCAATTCAATGCACACTCTGAGACATTTACAAAAAAATGGAACGTATGCAGGATGCTCACACACCCTTGGCATTGCTCCATTTGAATTGTTTCTCATCGTATTTATACTCCCATGCCAAGAGACCCTGTCATGCCCCCAACCTAGGAGCACCCACATCTATGATTAGCTTAAAGGCACACCTACTTACCATACCACCCACGCGAGAAGAACAAATGATCCAGCATAATTGCACATTGGACATGTTCAAACCGAGGCCTACAGGTTCTTTTCTCATGAGGTAAAGCATTTCTATATCCACAGGAAGGAAACAAGTTACAAACGACAACGCAGCAGACCAACTGGACATCCCCTTCCTCGCAGATACAGGTACTGGGAGGGGATAGACAAGATTGAAACAAAAGGCACTTGTGGAACTACTTATATTATAATTAAGTAAGAAATATCAGAGAAAATCCAGATGGGAGAAAGCAAGAAAGTGAAAGAAAAGGGGGCAGGAATTAAACCGAATAGGAGTGAGGTGTGAAGACTGGATTGCTCCAATTTATATCACAGTCTAAAGATAGGCAAGGACTTCATATAGATTAAGAGAATAAAACATACATTTTTCTACCAATGTTTTGCATTACTATTTTTTTCCTGAAAACACAAAATGCCCACGTTCCATTAAAACACAAATAAAACCTAAACATAAATAACCAATTTTTTTGATGTAAATATAGTGTTTACAGTACTGGAGTCTTCTTTTTGATCTCTTTATATTAAACATTTTAATCCCACAATCGAATATGAACAAAACTGCAAACAGAAAATACCTTGAAACCATTCATTCAGCCTTTTACAGATTTACAGTTGGATATTTTGAAGTGGGGTTAATAAGAAACATATCCATTACATATTACAAACATACATTACATTACAACAAACATTACAAACATATCCATGAAACACACAGTTGTGTCAGCACAGAAGTTAAGCTGTTGTTGTTAAGCATTGTCCACCTACTACTATTAAACTACTAAAAACACATTAATAAGCCACCCTGTCACATGGATGACATGTTCCTTCATGAACACACACACGCACACACACAATAGACCCAGATCCACCCTTCTGCTGCTATTAATACTCACCAGCGCACCAAATGGGTTTTATACACACCTTAAAATTGTTATTTACAAAGGTAAGGTAGGTACTCCTGTCTAAATTACATTTGCTAAAAACAACCACACCCAGCTGTCGTAGGCGATAATATAAGAGAAGAAAACCTATATATTTCTGAACCCTTCTTAAAGATGTTTTGTCTCCAGAAAGTCTGAAGATAATGGACTTAAGTCATTGTTGGCTTTTTTCAATTTAATTTGTCAAAAGAAACCGAGAATGATTGCTTATTTCTGTGACCTATTATTCCCTTTTGCTTTTCTGGCAGCCAACCTGTCTGTCATGATAACAGTGTCAAAAAACAGCATGACAGCTGAAAGCCCCGGCATCACATATTGGTGATAAAACGTGTTCACCCTTCCACAGTAAACGGCTATACCATGTAAAATGCTGTACACTTGCATTGTAAAGTGATTGCGAGTGGAATGCCATAGAGAGTTAAGATAATGACATAAGCCGGGGTCATTATATTCAGGAAGTTGTAACATACATCTGCCCGTGTCACATCATCAGCCTCTCTGTGCTCTCGGTTAGTGACATCTGTTACTAATGCTGAGCAAGCATATGGGAAACGTTGCTGAAACTGAAAGATTTGGATTCATTCACAATAAAAACAGCCAACATCTTTAATTGGCT
>NW_027640115.1:0-14743 GCF_949606895.1 Notothenia rossii
ACGCATTGAGGGAGGTTCCCTGCTGTGAGGGAGGACATGTGAGGAGGAGGAGTGTGGGGGAGGAGATGGGAGTAATTGGGGTTGGAGAAGTCTGAACTGGTGGATTCGTGGGTCATTTCGCTTCTGGTTTTGTACAGCAGCGCCTCCTCCTGGCTGCACGGCAACACTGCGTCCACACAGGAGGCGATCTCCACTGAGTCCTGCTCCCCCGAAGCGATGAGGAAGTGAGGACTCGACCGACTCTGCAGGAGAAGAGGAGGTTAAAGAACATGTTGCTAATATCACACTGTACCGTGCATAGAGACTATTGGGCACTGTTTCTATTTGATGTACCTGTACTATTTCATCTGTTTGTTTGTGTTGGAGGAGGAGCCTGTGACCTCAGATTGTCATTGATATATCTAAACTGTAGCTATGTTGACAATAAAAGCCTTGAAACGTGAAACATTTATATCCAATCTAATATTTAATATTCCATTCCTCACATACTTATGTATAATGTCCTGCTTTATATTGTGTCACTGTACATTTGTAATTCAACATGTACTGTATATTTTCTTATATGTTTTGCTAATGCTATTGAGATGTTGACCTTTTGAAAGGTTTATTCTAGTCTATTGTACAAGGCCATGTCTTTTTATGCTGCTGCAACACAAACATTACCCAACTTGGGATCAATAAAGTGCTTCTTATATTATCTCATTTTAAATACGCATTGGATTATAACGGCTCTAAAGATGCATAAAGCCAGAGGTGGAAGAAGTACCACAAACGTCCATCCTAATTCTTACTTAAGTGAAAGTAGTGTTCAAGAAATATTTAAATATACTTAAAGTGTTAAAAGTACCCGTTAAGGTTCTAAATCTATATAAAAACAGTCATCGAAGAACTCACATATTCAGATAAGTAAAAGTAGCAAGAGTAAACGGTAAAAATATGCCTCCATTGGACTCCTTTGTTTACTTGTGGAACATAGTGACATCACTATGGAACAATTGCGCTGCTATTGGCTAGCTCCAACACAAGGGGCGGGACATCTCTAAGCGGTTGACTAATTATCATGACTATTGATGCATCAATGTGTTCATCACAGCTGAAATCTAGAGCTACCTTTAATGACTTTAGATATTGCTGCTGGATATCTGATCCTGTAATATATGTACATGTTTATTTATTAGTGGATTCATAGTTTTTATTAGAAAGTAATCTGAATCTGTAAAAGCTGTCAGATAAATGTAGTGGAGGTACTGTATAATACTTTCAACCAAATAAATGCAACACCTGTTATAATAAACTGTCTCCTTTTCCCTTTTCACCTCCCTTTCTTTATGCTTCTTGCATTGTAAAGCTGCATAACAAAGGACAGACTAATGTTAGCGTTAGTCAAGTACATAATAACACACTCCAGATGTCCAATATCGACCGTCAAAACTATGCAAATGTCACGGTTGAACAAATGTTTGTGTTTTAAAAAAGCATAAAAGGAGAGCCAGAGAAGATATTTGTATCATCTCTACTATCGTTAAACCAAAACTCCAACAGAAAACACAAGTCTCGAAACCCACAAATCAATTAGGTATTTATAACAAAGTGTGTCTCTCTTCTCAGCTTTTTTTGGACTGTTTTTTCATATATCGTCGTTTTTGGTCATTAAAAGAAAAGCATAAGCTCACCTCGAAGTTTAGATCCTTCAGGAAGGATTTCTCTGGGTTGGGAATAGGCGGACCTTTGATTTTCTTCACGATGTAAACCCTATAAAACACAAAGACATGAGCAAGGTTAGAACAAACATAGCTTATTGCTCTTGAACAACATTTGAGTACTGTGTTGTTGCTTACCAGGTGGTTTTGTCAGTCTTAAATCGTACGATAACCAGAAACACTGCAAACGCAGCTGCAACGGCAAAAAGGCCTGAAACACGCCAAGCAAGATCTGACAAACACAGGACAGAGAATATACCGTTAGCATATTGAGCTAGCATACACCGTTAGCATATACCGTTAGCATATTGAGCTAGCATACACTGTTAGCATATACCGTTAGCATATGAAGGTTTATTTGGCTTTGCTTGATCCTGATTCACATGACCTGTATAGCTGTTCAATCAAACTATAACATGTTTCCATGTGATATGTTATAAAAACAAGCAACAAAAAATGATTAACATGAAAATGTTTTGTTTGTCCGACTTCTTTCCTTAATTCTCAGGAATTCAAATACAGGAAGAGAACAAACCACACTATGTTTCTAATGATCATTAATTAGAATAAGAAATAGGAATACAAATCCCACAAATTAGTATTTAAAATCTTTACATTGACCTTCATGAACAAAATCAATCTGTTGACATTTGGCCGTCTTTACCTGATGGTGGTTGGGGTTGTTCCGTACTTCCAACGGTGGATACCCATGATGCAGTGGGGCTCCAGTCACTCCAGGTAGACCTGTGCTTGTTCTCTTCGGACTTCACTTGAACGCGTGCCTCGTACCTCTTGCCTCGAATCAGCCAATCATCGTCGAGCTTTTCAGCGCACTCCGATTGTTCCCACTTCCATGAATAAGTATTTGTGTTTTTCTGCACAGACGGATCCTGACGGAGAAGAAATGAGTGGATGTTCAGTAAGCTGATGTTCATGTAGTGTTTCTTGACATGACAAATGACAACCAACAGCCATGTCACGTATGTTCTGCAACTGCTAAGACCAAATAACTCTTCTAACCAGCAGGCAGTGCTAGTCTGAGTTTCAAACATAAACATAGGTAAGGTTAGTCGTACAGTAAACTTCTCAATGTGTCTGATGTGCTTTTCTACATTGGAACGAGAATGAGAAGACACTTAGCTGCTAACGAGCTAGTTAGCTAGCGAGTTTGCTTATTTCTTCCTACTTTTATCCTACACTGGTTACAGGAAATGAGCAAAACAGCGGGGAGCCGACCAGCGGACGGTCTGGGTTTCAACTATCATTTTCTAATGAGGCGGCGAGTGTTAGATAGCTAATTATTGTCTAATTTGTTGGCTGATACATTTTAAGTTCACCAAAGTCAGCGGTAGCACCACTGGCTACTAGTTCACCAGAACTAGTTTAGTTTCTTTAAACACATGCAAATACACAATAAAGTCTTTTGGGTTTGACGCATGTTCACAATAGAAATAAAACGCACCTTAGTTCACTCAAAGCTATCTGAGACTTGGATCCCACCAAGGGGTTAAACCAGGGTTCAACCGGACTATCAAGGTTGGTGTGAACGCGACATTATGCCTAAAAAATGACACAATTATTCATGCATTAAAATACTAACACAGTAACAAAATATATACACACACTCCATGACTGCTTCTCTTGTTTCCACTGCAACTGGCACTTGAACTGTTTGATTTTGTCTGTCTTTTTAACTTGGGGGTGCCAGGAAATGGTGGTGAAGTTGATGTGAGGTTGTTGTGGAGGGTTCAGCTTTACTGCAGAATCAAACACACACAGAGTTTGTTTTAGGTCATCGTGAATAGCTCACAAATTGAATCACATAAGGTGATATATTATTCATTGTACTCACTGTGATGCGCTGGCTGGAAGCACATGGTCACGTTGGCCGGCCGAGGATTACAGGTCAGATTCATGGAGAAGATATCGTAAACTTGAAACTGAGAAAATGTAAGAAAATAATATTGATTAAAAAAAAACATTCATAGGACAACAATACAACATGAGAGTAGGTGTTTGTAGGTGATGTTTTTATAAAGGTGAGAGTGTGATTAAAAGCTCAAGCTAATAGTCTTTAATGTAGATATTATTGCTGTATCGAGAGTTAGATAACAAGATTAATACAACTCTTATATTTGTACTCTAAATGTTATTTAACAACTAGTAGCCTTAGCTTAGTTAGCTTAGCTTAGCAAAAATACTGAGAATAGCTATCTGCTTGCCCTTAAATGGCTCCTTAAATGGTCACCAATAAAGATTAGGAAACATAAAAAGCAGGATTTGGTTGAAAACATAATCCAGATTGGTTCATTTCAAACATTCTGTGGTCTGCTCTTTTTGGCAAACAGGCCGTCGCTAAGAATAGCAGACCGTTGCTAAGAATAGCAGACCGTCGCTAAGAATAGCAGACCGTTGCTAAGGATGGCACACTGTTGCTAGGGATAGCAGACCGTTGCTAAGGATGGCACACTGTTGCTAAGCATAGCAGACGGTTACTAAGGGTAGCAGACCGTTACTAAGGAGATAGGAGATAGCATGGTTTTTCATACCACTGCTACGCTGACGACACCAAATTAATTCTGTCCTTTCCCAGCTCAGAGACCCAGGTCGTCGCACGCATCTCAGACATCTCTCGGTGGATGTCTGCTCATCACCTCAAGCTCAACCTTGACAAGACTGAACTGCTTTTCCTTCCGGGAAAAGATTGTCCCACTCTTGACCTAACAATCAACATCAGCACCTCTGTTGTTTCCCCGACTCAGACTGCAAGGAATCTGGGTGTGACCCTAGATAACAAACTGTCCTTCACTGCAAACATCTCTGCTACAACCCGCTGCTGCAGATACACTCTTTACAACATCAGGAGGATACGTCCCCAGCTGACCCAGAAAGAGACGCAGGTTCTGGTCCAGGCTCTCGTCATCTCACGCCTAGACTACTGCAACTCCCTCCTGGCTGGTCTACCTGCATGTGCCATCCGACCTCTGCAGCTCATCCAGAATGCAGCGGCTCGTCTGTTCTTCAACCTTCCTAAATGTTCCCACACCACGCCGCTCCTCCGCTCCCTTCACTGGCTTCCGGTAACTGCTAGAATCCACTTCAAGACACTGGTACTTGCGTACCATGCTGTGAATGGATCTGGCCCTTCCTACATCCAGGACATGGTTAAACCGTACACCCCAGCACGTGCACTCCGCTCTGCATCGGCCAAACAGCTCGCTGCCCCCGCACTGCGAGGGGGACCCAAGTTCCCATCAGCAGAAACACGTGGGTTTGCTATCCTGGCTCCAAAATGGTGGAATGAGCTCCCCATTGAAATCAGGACAGCAGATAGCTTACACATCTTCTTCAGACTGAAAACTCATCTCTTTAGACTCCACTTCCAGAGATAGAATTACTAACAAAGCACTTATATACTAATAAAGGGCTGGCTTATCTAAAGCCAGTTGATTAGCACTTGAAATGTTTGGCTCTATGAAACCTGATGTACTTATATGATTCTGTTTTCTTCTAGTTTGTGTCTTCCTGGTCGAATGCACTTATTGTAAGTTGCTTTGGATAAAAGCGTCAGCTAAATGTAATGTAAGGTAATGAGTCCGTTACTAAGGATGGCAAACTGTTGCTAAGGATAGCAGACCGTTGCTTGGGACAACAGACCGTTGCTAGGGATTGCAGACTGTTTCTAAGCATAGCAGACGGTTACTAAGGATAGCAGACGGTTACTAAGGATAGCAGACCGTTACTAAGGATTGCAGACGATTGCTAAGCATAGCAGACCGTTAATAACTAAGACCAAACTATATTTGTTAGCGGAAGCAATACAACAATTTAAAATTGATATTGTGAGTCCAGTGGTTTGTTTATTTATTACATAGCCGTTTAATTAGGGAGATATTCAGACTCACGTTTTTGTCTCTAAAGAACTCCATGTTACAGGTCATTTGCGTTGATCTGCCTTCAACAGGTTTGAGCGTGCATGAAGCGTTGGAAGCTTCCCTTCTAGACCTGTAAAAAAAACATGTTCCATTTCATTTTTACTTCGGACACATAATGTTTGAGATCAAAGTAATGTTCATATGCATGTATGTAAATTATACATCTGTCCTTACTTATGTTTTTCATTTAGGGCCTCTATCGTGCACACACTGTCTGAATGATCGTATGCACTGTTCCACACACACGTGATTGTACGGTTGTAGTCAGAGGAGCAGGTGATATCTGTGGGAAGTGATGGAGAGAAAGGAAAGAAAACAGATTATGTTTATTTTCAGAACGTAGTGTCTCTACTTTAAAGAGTCCTCTCCTGCTGATGTTCAGGTGTGTATCAGTGTGTAGTGTCTCTACTTTAAAGAGTCCTGTCCTGCTGATGTTCAGGTGTATATCAGTTTGTAGTGTCTCTACTTTAAAGAGTCCTCTCCTGCTGATGTTCAGGTGTGTATCAGTGTGTAGTGTCTCTACTTTAAAGAGTCCTCTCCTGCTGATGTTCAGGTGTATATCAGTATGTAGTGTCTCTACTTTAAAGAGTCCTCTCCTGCTGATGTTCAGGTGTATATCAGTTTGTAGTGTCTCTACTTTAAAGAGTCCTCTCCTGCTGATGTTCAGGTGTATATCAGTATGTAGTGTCTCTACTTTAAAGAGTCCTCTCCTGCTGATGTTCAGGTGTATATCAGTTTGTAGTGTCTCTACTTTAAAGAGTCCTCTCCTGCTGATGTTCAGGTGTGTATCAGTGTGTAGTGTCTCTACTTTAAAGAGTCCCCTCCTGCTGATGTTCAGGTGTATATCAGTATGTAGTGTCTCTACTTTAAAGAGTCCTCTCCTGCTGATGTTCAGTTGTATATCCATATGTAGTGTATCTACTTTAAAGAGTCCCCTCCTGCTGATGTTCAGGTGTATATCAGTATGTTGTGTCTCTACTTTAAAGAGTCCTCTCCTGCTGATGTTCAGGTGTGTATCAGTATGTAGTATCTCTACTTTAAAGAGTCCTCTCCTGCTGATGTTCAGGTGTATATCAGTATGTAGTATCTCTACTTTAAAGAGTCCTCTCCTGCTGATGTTCAGGTGTATATCAGTATGTAGTGTCTATACTTTAAAGAGTCCTCTCCTGCTGATGTTCAGGTGTATATCAGTAAGTAGTGTCTCTACTTTAAACAGTCCTCTCCTGCTGATGTTCAAGTGCATATCCGTATGTAGTGTATCTACTTTAAAGAGTCCTCTCCTGCTGATGTTCAGGTGTATATCAGTATGTAGTGTCTCTACTTTAAAGAGTCCTCTCCTGCTGATGTTCAGGTGTATATCAGTATGTAGTGTCTCTTCTTTAAAGAGTCCTCTCCTGCTGATGTTCAGGTGTATATATGTATGTAGTGTCTCTACTTTAAAGAGTCCTCTCCTGCTGATGTTCAGGTGTATATATGTATGTAGTGTCTCTACTTTAAAGAGTCCTCTCCTGCTGATGTTCAGGTGTATATCCATATGTAGTGTATCTACTTTAAAGAGTCCCCTTCTGCTGATGTTCAGGTGTATATCAGTATATAGTATATATACTTTAAAGAGTCCTCTCCTGCTGATTTTCAGGTGTATATCAGTATGTAGTGTCTATACTTTAAAGAGTCCTCTCCTGCTGATGTTCAGGTGTATATATGTATGTAGTGTCTCTACTTTAAAGAGTGTTCTCCTGCTGATGTTCAGGTGTATATCCGTATGTAGTGTATCTACTTTAAAGAGTCTTCTCCTGCTGATGTTCAGGTGTATATCAGTATGTAGTGTCTCTACTTTAAACAGTCCTCTCCTGCTGATGTTCAGGTGCATATCCGTATGTAGTGTATCTACTTTAAAGAGTCCTCTCCTGCTGATGTTCAGGTGTATATCAGTATGTAGTGTCTCTACTTTAAAGAGTCCTCTCCTGCTGATGTTCAGGTGTATATCAGTATGTAGTGTCTCTACTTTAAAGAGTCCTCTCCTGCTGATGTTCAGGTGTATATCAGTATTTAATGTCTCTACTTTAAAGAGTCCTCTCCTGCTGATGTTCAGGTGTATATCAGTATGTAGTGTCTTTACTTTAAAGAGTCCTCTCCTGCTGATGTTCAGGTGTATATCAGAATGTAGTGTCTTTACTTTAAAGAGTCCTCTCCTGCTGATGTTCAGGTATATATCAGTATGTAGTGTCTCTACTTTAAAGAGTCCTCTCCTGCTGATGTTCAGGTGTATATCAGTATGTAGTGTCTCTACTTTAAAGAGTCCTCTGTTCAGGTGTATATTAGTATGTAGTGTCTCTTCTTTAAAGAGTCCTCTCCTGCTGATGTTCAGGTGTATATCAGTATGTAGTGTCTCTACTTTAAAGAGTCCTCTCCTGCTGATGTTCAGGTGTATATCAGTATGTAGTGTCTCTTCTTTAAAGAGTCCTCTCCTGCTGATGTTCAGGTGTATATCAGTATGTAGTGTCTCTACTTTACAGAGTCCTCTCCTGCTGATGTTCAGGTGTATATCAGTATGTAGTGTCTCTACTTTAAAGAGTCCTCTCCTGCTGATGTTCAGGTGTATATCAGTATGTAGTGTCTCTACTTTAAAGAGTCCTCTCCTGCTGATGTTCAGGTGTATATCAGTATGTAGTGTCTCTACTTTAAAGAGTCCTCTCCTGCTGATGTTCAGGTGTATATCAGTATGTAGTGTCTCTTCTTTAAAGAGTCCTCTCCTGCTGATGTTCAGGTGTATATCAGTATGTAGTGTATCTACTTTAAAAAGTCCTCTCCTGCTGATGTTCAGGTGTATATCAGTATGTAGTGTCTCTACTTTAAAGAGTCCTCTCCTGCTGATGTTCAGGTGTATATCAGCATGTAGTGTCTCTTCTTTAAAGAGTCCTCTCCTGCTGATGTTCAGGTGTATATCAGTATGTAGTGTATCTACTTTAAAAAGTCCTCTCCTGCTGATGTTCAGGTGTATATCAGTATGTAGTGTCTCTACTTTAAAGAGTCCTCTCCTGCTGATGTTCAGGTGTATATCAGCATGTAGTGTCTCTACTTTAAAGAGTCCTCTCCTGCTTATGTTCAGGTGTATATCAGTATGTAGTGTGTCTACTTTAAAGAGTCCTCTCCTGCTGATGTTCAGGTGTATATCAGTATGTAGTGTCTCTACTTTAAAGAGTCCTCTCCTGCTTATGTTCAGGTGTATATCAGTATGTAGTGTCTCTACTTTAAAGAGTCCTCTCCTGCTGATGTTCAGGTGTATATCAGTATGTAATGTCTCTACTTTAAAGAGTCCTCTCCTGCTGATGTTCAGGTGTATATCAGTATGTAGTGTCTCTACTTTAAAGAGTCCTCTCCTGCTGATGTTCAGGTATATATCAGTATGTAGTGTCTCTACTTTAAAGAGTCCTCTCCTGCTGATGTTCAGGTGTATATCAGTATGTAGTGTCTCTACTTTAAAGAGTCCTCTCCTGCTGATGTTCAGGTGTATATCAGTATTTAATGTCTCTACTTTAAAGAGTCCTCTCCTGCTGATGTTCAGGTGTATATCAGTATGTAGTGTCTTTACTTTAAAGAGTCCTCTCCTGCTGATGTTCAGGTGTATATCAGAATGTAGTGTCTTTACTTTAAAGAGTCCTCTCCTGCTGATGTTCAGGTATATATCAGTATGTAGTGTCTCTACTTTAAAGAGTCCTCTCCTGCTGATGTTCAGGTGTATATCAGTATGTAGTGTCTCTACTTTAAAGAGTCCTCTGTTCAGGTGTATATCAGTATGTAGTGTCTCTTCTTTAAAGAGTCCTCTCCTGCTGATGTTCAGGTGTATATCAGTATGTAGTGTCTCTACTTTAAAGAGTCCTCTCCTGCTGATGTTCAGGTGTATATCAGTATGTAGTGTCTCTACTTTAAAGAGTCCTCTCCTGCTGATGTTCAGGTGTATATCAGTATGTAGTGTCTCTACTTTAAAGAGTCCTCTCCTGCTGATGTTCAGGTGTATATCAGTATGTAGTGTCTCTACTTTAAAGAGTCCTCTCCTGCTGATGTTCAGGTGTATATCAGTATGTAGTGTCTCTACTTTAAAGAGTCCTCTCCTGCTGATGTTCAGGTGTATATCAGTATGTAGTGTCTCTACTTTAAAGAGTCCTCTCCTGCTGATGTTCAGGTGTATATCAGTATGTAGTGTCTCTACTTTAAAGAGTCCTCTCCTGCTGATGTTCAGGTGTATATCAGTATGTAGTGTCTCTACTTTAAAGAGTCCTCTCCTGCTGATGTTCAGGTGTATATCAGTATTTAATGTCTCTACTTTAAAGAGTCCTCTCCTGCTGATGTTCAGGTGTATATCAGTATGTAGTGTCTTTACTTTAAAGAGTCCTCTCCTGCTGATGTTCAGGTGTATATCAGAATGTAGTGTCTTTACTTTAAAGAGTCCTCTCCTGCTGATGTTCAGGTGTATATCAGTATGTAGTGTCTCTACTTTAAAGAGTACTCTCCTACTGATGTTCAGGTGTATATCAGTATGTAGTGTCTCTACTTTAAAGAGTCCTCTCCTACTGATGTTCAGGTGTATATCAGTATGTAGTGTCTCTACTTTAAAGAGTCCTCTCCTGCTGATGTTCAGGTGTATATCAGTATGTAGTGTCTCTACTTTAAAGAGTCCTCTCCTGCTGATGTTCAGGTGTATATCAGTATGTAGTGTCTCTACTTTAAAGAGTCCTCTCCTGCTGATGTTCAGGTGTATATCAGTATGTAGTGTCTCTACTTTAAAGAGTCCTCTCCTGCTGATGTTCAGGTGTATATCAGTATGTAGTGTCTTTACTTTAAAGAGTCCTCTCCTGCTGATGTTCAGGTGTATATCAGTATGTAGTGTCTCTACTTTAAAGATTTCTCTCCTGCTGATGTTCAGGTGTATATCAGTATGTAGTGTCTCTACTTTAAAGAGTCCTCTGTTCAGGTGTATATCAGTATGTAGTGTCTCTACTTTAAAGAGTCCTCTCCTGCTGATGTTCAGGTGTATATCAGTATGTAGTGTCTCTACTTTAAAGAGTCCTCTCCTGCTGATGTTCAGGTGTATATCAGTATGTAGTGTCTCTACTTTAAAGAATCTGAGCTGAGGGGAATTTCTTGTTGTTTATTTCTAACTTGTGATGTTAAAACATTTTGTAAAGCACTTTGAGCTTCACGTGCTGTATGAAAAGTGCTATATAAATAAAGCTTTATTATTATTATTATTATATTTTCAAGTTTGATATGAACAATTGTGGGCTCCTGGACGGACATTAGTATCGTAGACATTTATCGTAAATCTTATTTAATGATATATCATTTCACTGTAACTTTATTTTCTAACAGTTTAAATTCACACCTAGCAACTAAATGTCCTCAGACAGAATGGTTGTCAGGCAATTATGATATGGATCTTAGGTTTGTAATTAGCATGTATGCAAGTTTTGCCCGTCCGGCCAACATTTCAATAGCCTGTAATGTCAATTCTAGCTGAGACCTCCCCCTTTTCTCTTTTTCCTGTATAACGTGCTTCTTTCCCTGTTTCAACGGGGTCAGATTCTGGTACCATCTACTAGTGCAGGTCATCTGTCCTTCCAGCTGGAAATAGATTGAATCTGTTAAATGCTATAACTCTATATTAAATAACAGAACTTTGTCTTAAGCTTGTATATTTAAGTGTGGAATTTCCACCACAATTAGATGGTTAAGTTACTCTATAAAAAATAAAATAGCTTACTGTTGCCCGGGTCACTCAAACAACTTCCCTCTCCATGGTAGACCTGAATCAGAGCGAGAAGCAGGACCAGCAGACGGGGTTTCTGACTCCTCTCCATTTATGATGTCCAGCGTTTGAAGTGTTTTGACGAAGGCTCGTTTCACTGCTTCCTCTTTCTTCTCATCCTGCATACACAGAGAACGTTTGCTTCTTTATTTGTGTGGTGGGTGTCAAGGTGTTATTTTTCTGCACATCCAACAACACCCTGACCACATCGAGAAGCACTGACAGGTGATCGAGAACAAAAAAAAAAAACAGACATAGAAATGTTTGACATCCTGCCGCAGGTGGTGTGATCTGGTTCTACTCACACACGCCAACACCTGCTTGAAGTGAAACAAATACCCAGTGATAATGAGATGTGGAATTATCTGTTTAAAGGCCAGAATTAGCACCACGTTGAATTTGAATTGACTTTAATTGAACACATAATTCACCTTGCAGAGATCCAGGGTCCTGCTCAAAGGCACTTAGGCTGGTTCTACTTCTGAACACACCAAATATCACTGATACTAGCCAGGTAGGAAGTAAAGGGTTGTTGTTTCTAATAAGGATGACATTTTATCCTTGAATTTTGGGAGGTGTGAAACTAGATAGGCAATGCTTAAAGTCGAGTCACATTTTTTAAAACGAATTATTTATTGAATTGACTTATATTGTCCGTATACTGTATTTGCTTTGTTCAAATACAAATCTACTTTTTAACATACTAAACATAATAAACTTATCGTCTGCCTTAAATCTGACATTTTAATAGTTTTTTTAAATAAAATAAAAAAGAATAAAACGAATAAATAAAAAAGTCATTTAAATAATAAAAAACTAAAATGAATGGAATTTAATAAATCAAACAAAATAATTGAAAATAAATTGTAAATAATTTGAAAAATAAAAACACTAACAGACTTGAAGTTAGATCAAAGCTGACATGCCTTTAAATCCATAGGTAGTTTTTTTTGTCGAGAATAAATAATAGTATTAAAATAGTCAAATTAAATCAAACAAAACCAGCACATTTACAATTATATAATATTTAAATAATAAATCCTCAAAATAAATATATTAAAGTTAACCTTTAATCTGAAAGTAGTTTTTTTATGTGTAGAGAAAATAAATAAAATAATAACAGCCCAAATATATACTGTATATATATATAAAGAAAAATAGTAACATATGCAAGGGGGTAACTTTGGTTTGAGAAGTGGGGGGGACGCAAAACAGAGGGTCCTCCGCAATGAAACATTGTTCTCGATTTAATTCCATTTCCTGCCTTTCTACAAATATATATTCGATGTTAACTAATCCAAGAAAAATGTGTAGTGTGTATAATGAGTGTGCACACGTATCTATCCATGAACCTGTTCTATTTGTGATGACCTCACATCCTATAGGGGGGGCCGGGGGCATTAAATTGAAGTTAAAGCATCAATCTGGTGCACAAATTAAGAGATGTATGGATACAGCTCTCTCAACACTCATATGAAACAGAACTGTATATATTTCAATATTCCAAAAACCATTAGAATATGCTCACATCCAATATCACATCCTTGATCAACTCCTCTCTCCTATCTTTATCTTACCTAGTCTGCTTTCTTTCTTTTTATTTATGCGTATTTTACTAATCACTTCCCTTTCAAACTGTGTTTTTAATTTGTTACTGACATTGGAATTACTTTTTTACTTATTTTGAACAACTATATTAAATAGATGGAAATATTTGTTTAGACCAAACCGTTTGAGACCCACTGAGATAACTTAGACTAAAGTTTATAATCACTCAGCGAGTCCTTTACCTCCCTGAGCTGATGTTACCTCAGCCTCTCAGTCCGACAGGAGAGGACTCTCCCTCTCCTTATTGTTGAAACAGCTTCTAATCTAATCTCCGAGCTAGCACCAGATGCTAACAACAACCCCCTAACTCTCTCTCTCTCTCTCTCTCTCTCTCTCTCTCTCTCTCTCTCTCTCTCTCTCTCTCTCTCTCTCTCTCTCTCTCTCTCTCTCTCTCTCAAATTCAAATTCAAAGGGGCTTTATTGGCATGAAAGTTAAATTAAACAATGTTGCCAAAGCATCACAATATAAAATCATTAACAACATTAACATACATTTCAAATGTTTACATATTATTGATGATATATATATACAGTGATACAATTACATTTCAACACGTGTGTGTGTGGTGTGTGTGTGTGTGTGTGTGTGTGTGTGCGTGCGTGTGTGTGTGTGTGTGTGTGTGTGTGTGTGAGTCTCATTCACTGTCCCTCAGGTTGTGGCATGTGTATACATATTGGGCAGCAAGGTGTGCCTTGTCTCCTTCTCCTAGGAGTACTCTCAGTCTTGAGAGGTCATCAACCTCCTTGAAACCTGGGATGACAGAGTTCAGCTTGTTCCAATAAATGCTCCTTACTTGGTTGAATGTTTGGCACTTCAGGAGGAAGTGCATCTCTGTCTCAGTCTCACCTGTCGTACAGTGACCACATGTTCTGTTCTCTTTTGGTTGCCAGGATCTTTTCAGTCTTCCTGTTTCGATTGCCAGTTTGTGGTCACTGAGCCTGTACTGGGTTAGGATCTGTCTCTGCTTTCTATCTCTGACAGTAGAGAGATACTCTGCCAGCTCTCTCTCTCTCTCTCTCTCTCTCTCTCTCTCTCTCTCTCTCTCTCTCTCTCTCTCTCTCTCTCTCTCTCTCTCTCTCTCTCTCTCTCTCCTCTCTCTCTCTCTCTCTCTCACAAAATGCGCTCCTGCCACACACTCACACAGACGCTCCTCCGTGACGATGACCACTTGCGTAAAAAAAAAGAAGAAAAGTGGGGGGGACAATGTCCTCCCTGTCCCCAGTGGAAATTACGGCCATGAACATATGTAAAGATATAGATACAAGTTCAGTCTGCCTTTCATCAGAAATCAGTCATAAAAATGACATTTATTAAAATGTAAATATTAATATCAATGAGAAATAAAATGATGGTAAAAAAACAAACACATCAGCTTCAGTAAACATTTGTCATCGTGTGATTTAAAGTCATCATACAAGACTCAAAAAATCTTTTAAAAAAAACTCCTGTTCAGTTCGGACATCCTCTCTTCCTAAACTAACGGTGTCCCACCACCTCCTGCATGTTACACATTATTAATAAATCATCACACAGTCGTACCTGTTGCTGCAGGGTTTGCTTTAAAGCTCTGGTTCACTCCATCTGAAGCTCTGTGGAAAAACACCACACTCATAAGGTCTGTGTTGAAATAGAAGATGACACCATGCCCTTCAACGGTCACTAGTTAGAAACTAATCAATCAATCTACCACCAT
>NW_027640114.1:7500-20039 GCF_949606895.1 Notothenia rossii
GGCCCCCAGGCCTGCCTGTGAGCCACATGTCTCCCCCTCTCCAGCCCCTGGGAGCTGCTCCCCGGGGTCCTGGAGAGGCATTTTCAGGCTCCTCTCTGCACTTGCACTTTCCCCCCCTTACACATGGCTTTTAAATGGATCATTTTGGATGCAAATGGTCCATGGTATCCTTACTCTCTGAAACAATCTGGCTCTTACCACACTGTGAGCAGGGTTTAATCCTATTTTCAGCACTCTTTCCCCCGCATAAACTAGTTTAAATCACCGTGGTCACTATGGTGGGGAATTAGGAATGTACCTGTGTGCGGTGCGGAGCTTCCCTGCGCTTTAAATCCATCGATTTGCCCTTTTTTGGGTTGTATTTTTGACTGTGAAAGCACTGTGCTCCCTGGGACGAGGCGCCCTCCTGTGGGGACACATGAGAACTGCACTCAAATCACTTTGTGCTTTTTAAACAGATTGAAATATTTTTGGGCCACTTTTAAAAACCGCTTTCTGACCTGGAAATCATTTCTAATCATCACCACCGTGATGGAGGGGCTGCAGGAATACTTTCCCCGCCTTGCAAACACTTAATCCTGGGTAAAATAATCGGATTAAAACAGTTTAACGCACTTTTAACACTCGTGTGCCCAGGATTCCTGCTCCTGGATCTCTGCATGTGTGTGTGTGTGTGTGTGTGCCTGTGAGTCTGAGGCCCTGAGAGCAGCGGCTCGGCCGTTTTCACACTTTTGTCCATCAGTTTGTTAACGAAGTGGACAGAGGCTGTTTTGTGCCCCTAAAAGTGACTTTTAATGGTGTTTTTGGCATTTAAATGATGGGTCTTATCATTATCCAGGGTCCCCGACACAATGAAACTAGTCTGGAGCTCGCTGGGGTCCCGCAAAATGCTTTAATCACGATTTTGTACTTTTCCCCATCACTTTGTTAACGAAGTGGACAGAGGCTGTTTTTTGCCCCTAAAAGTGACTTTTAATGGTGTTTTTTGTATTTAAATGATGTGTTTTATCTTTCTCCAGGGTCCCCGACGCAATGCACATAGTCTGGAGCTCGCTGGGGTCCCGCAAAATGCTTTAATCACGATTTGGTCCTTTTCCCCATCACTTTGTTAACGAAGTGGACAGAGGCTGTTTTTTGCCCCTAAAAGTGACTTTTAATGGTGTTTTTGGCATTTAAATGATGTGTTTTATCATTATCCAGGGTCCCCGACACAATGAAACTAGTCTGGAGCTCGCTGGAGTCCCGCAAAATGCTTTAATCACGATTTGGTCCTTTTCCCCATCACTTTGTTAACGAAGTGGACAGAGGCTGTTTTTTGCCCCTAAAAGTGACTTTTAATGGTGTTTTTGGCATTTAAATGATGTGTTTTATCATTATCCAGGGTCCCCGACACAATGAAACTAGTCTGGAGCTCGCTGGAGTCCCGCAAAATGCTTTAATCACGATTTGGTCCTTTTCCCCATCACTTTGTTAACGAAGTGGACAGAGGCTGTTTTTTGCCCCTAAAAGTGACTTTTAATGGTGTTTTTTGTATTTAAATGATGTGTTTTATCATTATCCAGGGTCCCCGACACAATGAAACTAGTCTGGAGCTCGCTGGGGTCCCGCAAAATGCTTTAATCACGATTTTGTACTTTTCCCCATCACTTTGTTAACGAAGTGGACAGAGGCTGTTTTTTGCCCCTAAAAGTGACTTTTAATGGTGTTTTTGGCATTTAAATGATGTGTTTTATCATTATCCAGGGTCCCCGACACAATGAAACTAGTCTGGAGCTCGCTGGGGTCCCGCAAAATGCTTTAATCACGATTTTGTACTTTTCCCCATCACTTTGTTAACGAAGTGGACAGAGGCTGTTTTTTGCCCCTAAAAGTGACTTTTAATGGTGTTTTTGGCATTTAAATGATGTGTTTTATCATTATCCAGGGTCCCCGACACAATGAAACTAGTCTGGAGCTCGCTGGAGTCCCGCAAAATGCTTTAATCACGATTTTGTCCTTTTCCCCATCACTTTGTTAACGAAGTGGACAGAGGCTGTTTTTTGCCCCTAAAAGTGACTTTTAATGGTGTTTTTGGCATTTAAATGATGTGTTTTATCATTATCCAGGGTCCCCGACACAATGAAACTAGTCTGGAGCTCGCTGGAGTCCCGCAAAATGCTTTAATCACGATTTGGTCCTTTTCCCCATCACTTTGTTAACGAAGTGGACAGAGGCTGTTTTTTGCCCCTAAAAGTGACTTTTAATGGTGTTTTTTGTATTTAAATGATGTGTTTTATCATTATCCAGGGTCCCCGACACAATGAAACTAGTCTGGAGCTCGCTGGGGTCCCGCAAAATGCTTTAATCACGATTTTGTACTTTTCCCCATCAGTTTGTTAACGAAGTGGACAGAGGCTGTTTTTTGCCCCTAAAAGTGACTTTTAATGGTGTTTTTGGCATTTAAATGATGTGTTTTATCATTATCCAGAGTCCCCGACACAATGAAACTAGTCTGGAGCTCGCTGGAGTCCCGCAAAATGCTTTAATCACGATTTGGTCCTTTTCCCCATCACTTTGTTAACGAAGTGGACAGAGGCTGTTTTTTGCCCCTAAAAGTGACTTTTAATGGTGTTTTTTGTATTTAAATGATGTGTTTTATCATTATCCAGGGTCCCCGACACAATGAAACTAGTCTGGAGCTCGCTGGGGTCCCGCAAAATGCTTTAATCACGATTTGGTCCTTTTCCCCATCAGTTTGTTAACGAAGTGGACAGAGGCTGTTTTTTGCCCCTAAAAGTGACTTTTAATGGTGTTTTTGGCATTTAAATGATGTGTTTTATCATTATCCAGGGTCCCCGACACAATGAAACTAGTCTGGAGCTCGCTGGAGTCCCGCAAAATGCTTTAATCACGATTTTGTACTTTTCCCCATCACTTTGTTAACGAAGTGGACAGAGGCTGTTTTTTGCCCCTAAAAGTGACTTTTAATGGTGTTTTTGGCATTTAAATGATGTGTTTTATCATTATCCAGGGTCCCCGACACAATGAAACTAGTCTGGAGCTCGCTGGAGTCCCGCAAAATGCTTTAATCACGATTTTGTCCTTTTCCCCATCACTTTGTTAACGAAGTGGACAGAGGCTGTTTTTTGCCCCTAAAAGTGACTTTTAATGGTGTTTTTTGTATTTAAATGATGTGTTTTATCTTTCTCCAGGGTCCCCGACGCAATGCACATAGTCTGGAGCTCGCTGGGGTCCCGCAAAATGCTTTAATCACGATTTGGTCCTTTTCCCCATCACTTTGTTAACGAAGTGGACAGAGGCTGTTTTTTGCCCCTAAAAGTGACTTTTAATGGTGTTTTTTGTATTTAAATGATGTGTTTTATCTTTCTCCAGGGTCCCCGACGCAATGCACATAGTCTGGAGCTCGCTGGGGTCCCGCAAAATGCTTTAATCACGATTTGGTCCTTTTCCCCATCACTTTGTTAACGAAGTGGACAGAGGCTGTTTTTTGCCCCTAAAAGTGACTTTTAATGGTGTTTTTTGTATTTAAATGATGTGTTTTATCTTTCTCCAGGGTCCCCGACGCAATGCACATAGTCTGGAGCTCGCTGGGGTCCCGCAAAATGCTTTAATCACGATTTGGTCCTTTTCCCCATCACTTTGTTAACGAAGTGGACAGAGGCTGTTTTTTGCCCCTAAAAGTGACTTTTAATGGTGTTTTTGGCATTTAAATGATGTGTTTTATCATTATCCAGGGTCCCCGACACAATGAAACTAGTCTGGAGCTCGCTGGAGTCCCGCAAAATGCTTTAATCACGATTTGGTCCTTTTCCCCATCACTTTGTTAACGAAGTGGACAGAGGCTGTTTTTTGCCCCTAAAAGTGACTTTTAATGGTGTTTTTGGCATTTAAATGATGTGTTTTATCATTATCCAGGGTCCCCGACACAATGAAACTAGTCTGGAGCTCGCTGGAGTCCCGCAAAATGCTTTAATCACGATTTTGTCCTTTTCCCCATCACTTTGTTAACGAAGTGGACAGAGGCTGTTTTTTGCCCCTAAAAGTGACTTTTAATGGTGTTTTTGGCATTTAAATGATGTGTTTTATCATTATCCAGGGTCCCCGACACAATGAAACTAGTCTGGAGCTCGCTGGGGTCCCGCAAAATGCTTTAATCACGATTTTGTACTTTTCCCCATCACTTTGTTAACGAAGTGGACAGAGGCTGTTTTTTGCCCCTAAAAGTGACTTTTAATGGTGTTTTTGGCATTTAAATGATGTGTTTTATCATTATCCAGGGTCCCCGACACAATGAAACTAGTCTGGAGCTCGCTGGAGTCCCGCAAAATGCTTTAATCACGATTTTGTCCTTTTCCCCATCACTTTGTTAACGAAGTGGACAGAGGCTGTTTTTTGCCCCTAAAAGTGACTTTTAATGGTGTTTTTTGTATTTAAATGATGTGTTTTATCTTTCTCCAGGGTCCCCGACGCAATGCACATAGTCTGGAGCTCGCTGGGGTCCCGCAAAATGCTTTAATCACGATTTTGTCCTTTTCCCCATCACTTTGTTAACGAAGTGGACAGAGGCTGTTTTTTGCCCCTAAAAGTGACTTTTAATGGTGTTTTTGGCATTTAAATGATGTGTTTTATCATTATCCAGGGTCCCCGACACAATGAAACTAGTCTGGAGCTCGCTGGAGTCCCGCAAAATGCTTTAATCACGATTTGGTCCTTTTCCCCATCACTTTGTTAACGAAGTGGACAGAGGCTGTTTTTTGCCCCTAAAAGTGACTTTTAATGGTGTTTTTGGCATTTAAATGATGTGTTTTATCATTATCCAGGGTCCCCGACACAATGAAACTAGTCTGGAGCTCGCTGGGGTCCCGCAAAATGCTTTAATCACGATTTTGTACTTTTCCCCATCACTTTGTTAACGAAGTGGACAGAGGCTGTTTTTTGCCCCTAAAA
The DNA here is from genome assembly GCF_949606895.1 of Notothenia rossii. Taxonomy (NCBI): domain Eukaryota; kingdom Metazoa; phylum Chordata; class Actinopteri; order Perciformes; family Nototheniidae; genus Notothenia; species Notothenia rossii. Next base: position 12,448 of record NW_027640114.1, read on the forward strand.
GTGACTTTTAATGGTGTTTTTGGCATTTAAATGATGTGTTTTATCATTATCCAGGGTCCCCGACACAATGAAACTAGTCTGGAGCTCGCTGGAGTCCCGCAAAATGCTTTAATCACGATTTTGTACTTTTCCCCATCACTTTGTTAACGAAGTGGACAGAGGCTGTTTTTTGCCCCTAAAAGTGACTTTTAATGGTGTTTTTGGCATTTAAATGATGTGTTTTATCATTATCCAGGGTCCCCGACACAATGAAACTAGTCTGGAGCTCGCTGGAGTCCCGCAAAATGCTTTAATCACGATTTGGTCCTTTTCCCCATCAGTTTGTTAACGAAGTGGACAGAGGCTGTTTTGTGCCCCTAAAAGTGACTTTTAATGGTGTTTTTGGCATTTAAATGATGTGTTTTATCATTATCCAGGGTCCCCGACACAATGAAACTAGTCTGGAGCTCGCTGGGGTCCCGCAAAATGCTTTAATCACGATTTGGTCCTTTTCCCCATCAGTTTGTTAACGAAGTGGACAGAGGCTGTTTTTTGCCCCTAAAAGTGACTTTTAATGGTGTTTTTGGCATTTAAATGATGTGTTTTATCATTATCCAGGGTCCCCGACACAATGAAACTAGTCTGGAGCTCGCTGGAGTCCCGCAAAATGCTTTAATCACGATTTTGTCCTTTTCCCCATCACTTTGTTAACGAAGTGGACAGAGGCTGTTTTTTGCCCCTAAAAGTGACTTTTAATGGTGTTTTTTGTATTTAAATGATGTGTTTTATCTTTCTCCAGGGTCCCCGACGCAATGCACATAGTCTGGAGCTCGCTGGGGTCCCGCAAAATGCTTTAATCACGATTTGGTCCTTTTCCCCATCACTTTGTTAACGAAGTGGACAGAGGCTGTTTTTTGCCCCTAAAAGTGACTTTTAATGGTGTTTTTGGCATTTAAATGATGTGTTTTATCATTATCCAGGGTCCCCGACACAATGAAACTAGTCTGGAGCTCGCTGGAGTCCCGCAAAATGCTTTAATCACGATTTTGTCCTTTTCCCCATCACTTTGTTAACGAAGTGGACAGAGGCTGTTTTTTGCCCCTAAAAGTGACTTTTAATGGTGTTTTTGGCATTTAAATGATGTGTTTTATCATTATCCAGGGTCCCCGACACAATGAAACTAGTCTGGAGCTCGCTGGAGTCCCGCAAAATGCTTTAATCACGATTTGGTCCTTTTCCCCATCACTTTGTTAACGAAGTGGACAGAGGCTGTTTTTTGCCCCTAAAAGTGACTTTTAATGGTGTTTTTGGCATTTAAATGATGTGTTTTATCATTATCCAGGGTCCCCGACACAATGAAACTAGTCTGGAGCTCGCTGGAGTCCCGCAAAATGCTTTAATCACGATTTTGTCCTTTTCCCCATCACTTTGTTAACGAAGTGGACAGAGGCTGTTTTTTGCCCCTAAAAGTGACTTTTAATGGTGTTTTTGGCATTTAAATGATGTGTTTTATCATTATCCAGGGTCCCCGACACAATGAAACTAGTCTGGAGCTCGCTGGGGTCCCGCAAAATGCTTTAATCACGATTTTGTACTTTTCCCCATCACTTTGTTAACGAAGTGGACAGAGGCTGTTTTTTGCCCCTAAAAGTGACTTTTAATGGTGTTTTTGGCATTTAAATGATGTGTTTTATCATTATCCAGGGTCCCCGACACAATGAAACTAGTCTGGAGCTCGCTGGAGTCCCGCAAAATGCTTTAATCACGATTTTGTCCTTTTCCCCATCACTTTGTTAACGAAGTGGACAGAGGCTGTTTTTTGCCCCTAAAAGTGACTTTTAATGGTGTTTTTTGTATTTAAATGATGTGTTTTATCTTTCTCCAGGGTCCCCGACGCAATGCACATAGTCTGGAGCTCGCTGGGGTCCCGCAAAATGCTTTAATCACGATTTGGTCCTTTTCCCCATCACTTTGTTAACGAAGTGGACAGAGGCTGTTTTTTGCCCCTAAAAGTGACTTTTAATGGTGTTTTTTGTATTTAAATGATGTGTTTTATCTTTCTCCAGGGTCCCCGACGCAATGCACATAGTCTGGAGCTCGCTGGGGTCCCGCAAAATGCTTTAATCACGATTTGGTCCTTTTCCCCATCACTTTGTTAACGAAGTGGACAGAGGCTGTTTTTTGCCCCTAAAAGTGACTTTTAATGGTGTTTTTGGCATTTAAATGATGTGTTTTATCATTATCCAGGGTCCCCGACACAATGAAACTAGTCTGGAGCTCGCTGGAGTCCCGCAAAATGCTTTAATCACGATTTGGTCCTTTTCCCCATCACTTTGTTAACGAAGTGGACAGAGGCTGTTTTTTGCCCCTAAAAGTGACTTTTAATGGTGTTTTTGGCATTTAAATGATGTGTTTTATCATTATCCAGGGTCCCCGACACAATGAAACTAGTCTGGAGCTCGCTGGAGTCCCGCAAAATGCTTTAATCACGATTTTGTACTTTTCCCCATCACTTTGTTAACGAAGTGGACAGAGGCTGTTTTTTGCCCCTAAAAGTGACTTTTAATGGTGTTTTTGGCATTTAAATGATGGGTCTTATCATTATCCAGGGTCCCCGACACAATGAAACTAGTCTGGAGCTCGCTGGAGTCCCGCAAAATGCTTTAATCACGATTTTGTCCTTTTCCCCATCACTTTGTTAACGAAGTGGACAGAGGCTGTTTTTTGCCCCTAAAAGTGACTTTTAATGGTGTTTTTTGTATTTAAATGATGTGTTTTATCTTTCTCCAGGGTCCCCGACGCAATGCACATAGTCTGGAGCTCGCTGGGGTCCCGCAAAATGCTTTAATCACGATTTGGTCCTTTTCCCCATCACTTTGTTAACGAAGTGGACAGAGGCTGTTTTTTGCCCCTAAAAGTGACTTTTAATGGTGTTTTTGGCATTTAAATGATGTGTTTTATCATTATCCAGGGTCCCCGACACAATGAAACTAGTCTGGAGCTCGCTGGAGTCCCGCAAAATGCTTTAATCACGATTTGGTCCTTTTCCCCATCACTTTGTTAACGAAGTGGACAGAGGCTGTTTTTTGCCCCTAAAAGTGACTTTTAATGGTGTTTTTTGTATTTAAATGATGTGTTTTATCATTATCCAGGGTCCCCGACACAATGAAACTAGTCTGGAGCTCGCTGGGGTCCCGCAAAATGCTTTAATCACGATTTTGTACTTTTCCCCATCACTTTGTTAACGAAGTGGACAGAGGCTGTTTTTTGCCCCTAAAAGTGACTTTTAATGGTGTTTTTGGCATTTAAATGATGTGTTTTATCATTATCCAGGGTCCCCGACACAATGAAACTAGTCTGGAGCTCGCTGGGGTCCCGCAAAATGCTTTAATCACGATTTTGTACTTTTCCCCATCACTTTGTTAACGAAGTGGACAGAGGCTGTTTTTTGCCCCTAAAAGTGACTTTTAATGGTGTTTTTGGCATTTAAATGATGTGTTTTATCATTATCCAGGGTCCCCGACACAATGAAACTAGTCTGGAGCTCGCTGGGGTCCCGCAAAATGCTTTAATCACGATTTTGTACTTTTCCCCATCACTTTGTTAACGAAGTGGACAGAGGCTGTTTTTTGCCCCTAAAAGTGACTTTTAATGGTGTTTTTGGCATTTAAATGATGTGTTTTATCATTATCCAGGGTCCCCGACACAATGAAACTAGTCTGGAGCTCGCTGGGGTCCCGCAAAATGCTTTAATCACGATTTTGTACTTTTCCCCATCACTTTGTTAACGAAGTGGACAGAGGCTGTTTTTTGCCCCTAAAAGTGACTTTTAATGGTGTTTTTGGCATTTAAATGATGTGTTTTATCATTATCCAGGGTCCCCGACACAATGAAACTAGTCTGGAGCTCGCTGGAGTCCCGCAAAATGCTTTAATCACGATTTTGTCCTTTTCCCCATCACTTTGTTAACGAAGTGGACAGAGGCTGTTTTTTGCCCCTAAAAGTGACTTTTAATGGTGTTTTTTGTATTTAAATGATGTGTTTTATCTTTCTCCAGGGTCCCCGACGCAATGCACATAGTCTGGAGCTCGCTGGGGTCCCGCAAAATGCTTTAATCACGATTTGGTCCTTTTCCCCATCACTTTGTTAACGAAGTGGACAGAGGCTGTTTTTTGCCCCTAAAAGTGACTTTTAATGGTGTTTTTGGCATTTAAATGATGTGTTTTATCATTATCCAGGGTCCCCGACACAATGAAACTAGTCTGGAGCTCGCTGGAGTCCCGCAAAATGCTTTAATCACGATTTGGTCCTTTTCCCCATCACTTTGTTAACGAAGTGGACAGAGGCTGTTTTTTGCCCCTAAAAGTGACTTTTAATGGTGTTTTTGGCATTTAAATGATGTGTTTTATCATTATCCAGGGTCCCCGACACAATGAAACTAGTCTGGAGCTCGCTGGAGTCCCGCAAAATGCTTTAATCACGATTTGGTCCTTTTCCCCATCACTTTGTTAACGAAGTGGACAGAGGCTGTTTTTTGCCCCTAAAAGTGACTTTTAATGGTGTTTTTGGCATTTAAATGATGTGTTTTATCATTATCCAGGGTCCCCGACACAATGAAACTAGTCTGGAGCTCGCTGGAGTCCCGCAAAATGCTTTAATCACGATTTTGTCCTTTTCCCCATCACTTTGTTAACGAAGTGGACAGAGGCTGTTTTTTGCCCCTAAAAGTGACTTTTAATGGTGTTTTTTGTATTTAAATGATGTGTTTTATCATTATCCAGGGTCCCCGACACAATGAAACTAGTCTGGAGCTCGCTGGGGTCCCGCAAAATGCTTTAATCACGATTTTGTACTTTTCCCCATCACTTTGTTAACGAAGTGGACAGAGGCTGTTTTTTGCCCCTAAAAGTGACTTTTAATGGTGTTTTTGGCATTTAAATGATGTGTTTTATCATTATCCAGGGTCCCCGACACAATGAAACTAGTCTGGAGCTCGCTGGAGTCCCGCAAAATGCTTTAATCACGATTTTGTACTTTTCCCCATCACTTTGTTAACGAAGTGGACAGAGGCTGTTTTTTGACCCTAAAAGTGACTTTTAATGGTGTTTTTGGCATTTAAATGATGGGTCTTATCATTATCCAGGGTCCCCGACACAATGAAACTAGTCTGGAGCTCGCTGGAGTCCCGCAAAATGCTTTAATCACGATTTTGTCCTTTTCCCCATCACTTTGTTAACGAAGTGGACAGAGGCTGTTTTTTGCCCCTAAAAGTGACTTTTAATGGTGTTTTTGGCATTTAAATGATGTGTTTTATCATTATCCAGGGTCCCCGACACAATGAAACTAGTCTGGAGCTCGCTGGAGTCCCGCAAAATGCTTTAATCACGATTTTGTACTTTTCCCCATCACTTTGTTAACGAAGTGGACAGAGGCTGTTTTTTGCCCCTAAAAGTGACTTTTAATGGTGTTTTTGGCATTTAAATGATGTGTTTTATCATTATCCAGGGTCCCCGACACAATGAAACTAGTCTGGAGCTCGCTGGAGTCCCGCAAAATGCTTTAATCACGATTTTGTACTTTTCCCCATCACTTTGTTAACGAAGTGGACAGAGGCTGTTTTTTGCCCCTAAAAGTGACTTTTAATGGTGTTTTTGGCATTTAAATGATGTGTTTTATCATTATCCAGGGTCCCCGACACAATGAAACTAGTCTGGAGCTCGCTGGAGTCCCGCAAAATGCTTTAATCACGATTTTGTACTTTTCCCCATCACTTTGTTAACGAAGTGGACAGAGGCTGTTTTTTGCCCCTAAAAGTGACTTTTAATGGTGTTTTTGGCATTTAAATGATGGGTCTTATCATTATCCAGGGTCCCCGACACAATGAAACTAGTCTGGAGCTCGCTGGAGTCCCGCAAAATGCTTTAATCACGATTTTGTCCTTTTCCCCATCACTTTGTTAACGAAGTGGACAGAGGCTGTTTTTTGCCCCTAAAAGTGACTTTTAATGGTGTTTTTGGCATTTAAATGATGTGTTTTATCATTATCCAGGGTCCCCGACACAATGAAACTAGTCTGGAGCTCGCTGGAGTCCCGCAAAATGCTTTAATCACGATTTTGTACTTTTCCCCATCACTTTGTTAACGAAGTGGACAGAGGCTGTTTTTTGCCCCTAAAAGTGACTTTTAATGGTGTTTTTGGCATTTAAATGATGTGTTTTATCATTATCCAGGGTCCCCGACACAATGAAACTAGTCTGGAGCTCGCTGGAGTCCCGCAAAATGCTTTAATCACGATTTTGTCCTTTTCCCCATCACTTTGTTAACGAAGTGGACAGAGGCTGTTTTTTGCCCCTAAAAGTGACTTTTAATGGTGTTTTTTGTATTTAAATGATGTGTTTTATCTTTCTCCAGGGTCCCCGACGCAATGCACATAGTCTGGAGCTCGCTGGGGTCCCGCAAAATGCTTTAATCACGATTTGGTCCTTTTCCCCATCACTTTGTTAACGAAGTGGACAGAGGCTGTTTTTTGCCCCTAAAAGTGACTTTTAATGGTGTTTTTTGTATTTAAATGATGTGTTTTATCTTTCTCCAGGGTCCCCGACGCAATGCACATAGTCTGGAGCTCGCTGGGGTCCCGCAAAATGCTTTAATCACGATTTGGTCCTTTTCCCCATCACTTTGTTAACGAAGTGGACAGAGGCTGTTTTTTGCCCCTAAAAGTGACTTTTAATGGTGTTTTTTGTATTTAAATGATGTGTTTTATCTTTCTCCAGGGTCCCCGACACAATGAAACTAGTCTGGAGCTCGCTGGGGTCCCGCAAAATGCTTTAATCACGATTTTGTCCTTTTCCCCATCACTTTGTTAACGAAGTGGACAGAGGCTGTTTTTTGCCCCTAAAAGTGACTTTTAATGGTGTTTTTGGCATTTAAATGATGTGTTTTATCATTATCCAGGGTCCCCGACACAATGAAACTAGTCTGGAGCTCGCTGGAGTCCCGCAAAATGCTTTAATCACGATTTTGTCCTTTTCCCCATCACTTTGTTAACGAAGTGGACAGAGGCTGTTTTTTGCCCCTAAAAGTGACTTTTAATGGTGTTTTTTGTATTTAAATGATGTGTTTTATCTTTCTCCAGGGTCCCCGACGCAATGCACATAGTCTGGAGCTCGCTGGGGTCCCGCAAAATGCTTTAATCACGATTTTGTCCTTTTCCCCATCACTTTGTTAACGAAGTGGACAGAGGCTGTTTTTTGCCCCTAAAAGTGACTTTTAATGGTGTTTTTGGCATTTAAATGATGTGTTTTATCATTATCCAGGGTCCCCGACACAATGAAACTAGTCTGGAGCTCGCTGGAGTCCCGCAAAATGCTTTAATCACGATTTGGTCCTTTTCCCCATCACTTTGTTAACGAAGTGGACAGAGGCTGTTTTTTGCCCCTAAAAGTGACTTTTAATGGTGTTTTTGGCATTTAAATGATGTGTTTTATCATTATCCAGGGTCCCCGACACAATGAAACTAGTCTGGAGCTCGCTGGGGTCCCGCAAAATGCTTTAATCACGATTTTGTCCTTTTCCCCATCACTTTGTTAACGAAGTGGACAGAGGCTGTTTTTT
>NW_027640113.1:0-32990 GCF_949606895.1 Notothenia rossii
GGTGTCAAGGGGAGAACACTGAGGCATGAACTCAATAGCACGACTCAAAACTCAGACTCAGATAGCGTTTCAAAATAAAGACTTTACTGGAATTTGCACAGTAATAAAACAAGGAAAACAAAACCACTCTTTCGAGGAAAACTATAATGCGATCTATAGCATAGGTCCGTGAAAGGTCCGTGAAAAGGTCCGTGAGGTAAGCCGATACGTGGTCTTCGTGAGACAACGAACTGACAATTAACAGGAGGGAGCTAACACAATATATACACAGGTAAAGGGGACACAGTTGGAAACAATCAGGGCGGGGAAAATAATCAAGGACGCAGGAGACAGAAAAGGGGCGGGGAGCGTGGAGGCCTGAAATGAGAGGAAGAAATAATTAAGGGTATAGACATAAAGCACAAGACAAAGGGACATGACAACTCTAACATAAAGAATAAACTTTCACAATAAGTTTCTTGGACATGACAGTACCCCCCCTTCTAGGGACGGCTCCTGACGGCCCAGGCTCCTCTGAGTTGAGGCGGTCAAAATCCTCAATGAGGCTTTTGTCCACGATGAAGCGGGAAGGAATCCATTGCCGCTCCTCAGGACCATAACCCTTCCAGTCAACCAGTAACTGTCGCCCTCTACCCCTTTTCCGACTAGCCAATAGTGACTTGACCGTGTAAATCCATCGATCATCCGGGGGGGCGGGGGGGGTTTGACGGTGGGAACCATAGCGCTCTCCTTCAATGGTTTTAATTTCCCTACATGGAAGGTGGGATGTACCTTCATGGCCCTGGGAAGCCGTAGTCTCACTGAGACTGGGTTTATGACCTTGGTGATGGGAAAAGGACCCACAAACCGGGGAGCCAGTTTTCGGGAGAGTACGTGGAGGGGAAGGTCTCGTGTAGAGAGCCAGACTTTTTGGCCTGGCTGGTATACAGGGGCTGGTCGGCGTTTTCGGTCTGCTGCTCTCTTAACCAGTTGTGAATTCCTGCAGAGTATCTTCCTAGCCGCAGCCCACACGCGCCGACAACGCCTGACCAGAGCGTGGGCAGACGGGACCGTGACCTCCCTCTCCGTGGCTGGGAACAGTGGCGGCTGGTAGCCATAAACACAGTGAAACGGGGACAGGCCCGTGGCAGAAGTAGGGAGGATGTTGTGTGCATACTCAACCCAGGTGAGGTGCTCGCTCCAGGAGGATGGATTCTGGGACACCAGGCAGCGCAGGCAGGTCTCCAGTTCTTGATTTAGGCGCTCTGTCTGGCCGTTAGACTCCGGATGATATCCAGACGAGAGACTGACCGTGGCACCGATGAGGCTGCAGAACTCCTTCCAGAAGCGTGACACAAACTGGGGGCCCCGGTCGGAGACAATATCCTTAGGGAAACCATGAAGCCGAAACACATTCTGCATCATGACCTCCGCCGTTTCCTTAGCTGAGGGCATCTTTGGCAGAGCAATGAAATGTGTCATTTTGGAAAATCTGTCCACTACCGTGAGAACTGTGGTTTTACCTCTAGAGAGGGGCAGGCCAGTGACGAAGTCCATGGAGATCTCTGACCAGGGCCTGTTGGGAATAGGGAGTGGTTGTAATAACCCTATTCGCGACCTGGAAGAGGTCTTGTTTCGAGCGCAGATAGGGCACGCCTCCACATACTCCTTCACCTCCTTCTCCATGGATGTCCACCAGAAACGTTGTTTAACAATGAACATAGTTCTCTTGACTCCGGGGTGGCAGGTGAGCAGCGAAGTGTGAGCCCAGTGGATCACCTGTGGTCGCTCGGCCTCCTGAACAAAAATCCGGTTAGGCGGGCAACCCCTTGGTGCAGGAGCTCCAGCATTGGCACGTATTACCTCCTTTTCTACTGGCCAAGTCAGCGCTCCTACCACCCGGTTCAATGGGATTATGGGTTCCGGCTCCTTGGCTGCAGGCACAGGGTCAAACAGACGGGACAGAGCGTCAGGCTTGACATTCTGAGACCCCGGCCTGTAGGAAAGAACAAAGTCAAAACGGTTGAAAAACAAGGTCCACCTAGCCTGGCGGGAGTTCAGTCTTTTGGCCTTTCTGATGTACTCCAGGTTCTTGTGATCGGTCCAGACCACAAAAGGATGCTCGGCTCCCTCCAACCAATGCCTCCACTCTTCCAACGCTAACTTCACGGCCAGCAACTCACGGTTTCCCACGTCATAATTTCTCTCTGCCGGGGAGAGCTTCCTGGACAGGAAGGCGCAGGGGTGAAGTTTGTTGTCCTTCTGTTGTTGCTGGGAGAGGACCGCTCCCACCCCCTCGTTGGAGGCATCCACTTCCACCACGAACTGGCGAGTGGGATCCGGCATGGTAAGTATGGGGGCAGTGGTGAACATCTTTTTCAGCCGAGAAAAAGCCTCCTCAGCCTGAGGAGACCACACAAAAGGCACCTGAGGGGACGTGAGGACATGAAGAGGGGCTGCAATAGCGCTGAAGCTCCGCACAAAACGTCTGTAAAAATTAGCAAAGCCTAAAAACTGCTGCACTTTTTTGCGAGAGTCAGGGTTAGGCCAACAGGCTACTGCGCTAACCTTCTCTGGGTCCATCATAACCTGACCTGGGGAAATGATGAAGCCCAAAAAAGTGACTGTTTCCACATGAAATTCACACTTTTCAGCTTTGACAAACAACTTATTTTGGAGCAGTTTCTGTAGAACCAGGCGGACATGTTGTTTGTGGGTGTGAAGGTCAGGGGAGTAGATCAGAATGTCGTCCAGATAAACAAAAACGAAACGGTTCAGAAACTCCCTCAACACGTCGTTGATCATAGCCTGGAAGACTGCAGGAGCGTTTGACAATCCAAACGGCATGACCAGGTATTCATAATGTCCTGAAGGGGTGTTAAAACCCGTCTTCCATTCATCGCCCTCCCTGATCCTGACCAAATGATAGGCGTTCCGCAGGTCTAATTTGGTGAAAACCTTGGCTTCCTGAAGCTGCTCGAAAGCGGACGAGATGAGAGGGAGGGGGTACCGGTTTTTAACCGTAATGTCATTGAGAGGTGAGTAGTCGATACAGGGCCTAAGAGACCCATCCTTTTTGCCCACGAAAAAAAAACCTGCCCCTGCTGGGGATGAGGAATGACGAATAAGCCCTGTCTTGAGGGAGGCATCAATATAGTCCTTCATGGCCTCTTTCTCAGGTCCTGAAATTGCATAAAGTCGACCCTTAGGAATGGGAGACCCGGCAATCAAGTCAATAGCACAGTCATAGGAGCGGTGAGGAGGAAGAGCCAGAGCTTTGGACTTACTAAAAACTTCACTAAGGTCGTGGTAGCAGGAAGGAACTGAAAGTACATCCGGAAGATATATTTTTGGGACTGTATCCTGCCTAACACTCCCAGTGTTACATCCCCTGTCAATCTCTGCTACCTGCTTAAAACAGAGATCAATGCAATTCTTTCCCCACCCCTCCACCCTCCCAGATTGCCAATCTATGTGAGGGTTATGAAGTTTCAACCAGGGAAACCCCAAAATGAGTGGATGTTGGGCTGAGTTAAATAAGTGAAAAGACATTGTCTCATGGTGGTTATCATTACATCTTACTTCTAAAGGCTCCGTTTGGTGAGTCACTTTAAACAACAGCCGCCCATCGAGAGCACTCGCTTCAAGAGGCTGGGGTAGAGGTTTAGTTTTTATGTCCCATTTTTTAACTAAACCCCAATCCATAAGACTTTCGTCCGCCCCTGAGTCAATGAGAACACCATGAGTAACTACATTGTCTCTGATTTTTACCTGGATCCGGGTCAGGGTGCGAGGAGGAAAGTCAGAGGAAGAGATCCGGCTCACCAACGTACTCCTCTTCATTGGTGAGCCTCCTCTTTTACCGGACAAGCCGCTTGTGGGTGTCCGCGCTGCCCGCAGTAGAAACACAGACCTTCCTTGAATCGACGCTGACGTTCTGCCAGCGACAGCTTGGCGCGGCCCAACTGCATTGGCTCCTCCACGGAGCCAGGGGGCGCTGTTGTCCGGAACGCAGGTGGTGAGGGGTGACGGGGCCTCCAAGAAGAAGTAATATCCAGCGGCGAGCGTCTCCTCTGGAGAGGTGGATCAACCGCATCCTTGGATTTATTCCTTCTCCTCTCCGTCAAACGATTGTCTATACGTAAAGCCATGGATATGACAGAGTCCAAATCAGCGGGCAGATCGAGAGGCGCCAGCTGGTCTTGTAAAGAATCCGAGAGACCGCTGACGAAAGCGTCAAACAATGCAGCGGAGTTCCAGCCGCTGTCGGCTGCCTTAGTCCGGAACTCGATGGCGTAGTCAGCCACACTCCGCTGATGTTGTCGCAGCTTGATCAGAGCCCGAGCTGCTTCCCTGCCCGGCGTGGTTTGATCGAAGGTCTTCCTCATAGTGTCTATGAAGTTTTCCAGAGACCCGCAGATAGGCGAGCCTCGGGACCATTCTGCCGTGGCCCACGCTGCTGCTCGGCCGGAGAGATGAGAGATCATAAAAGCCACTTTGGAAATGTCCGTGGGAAAAGCAGCCGGTTGGTGGTGATAGTGTAACTCACACTGCACGATGAACGGCCGGCAGCCTTCTGAGTCCCCGGAGTACCTTTCGGGTGGAGCCAGACGCATGGAAGCCCTGTGCGGCTCAGTAACCCGGTTGGGATCGAATCCGGTCACCGCTGGAACCGGAGGAGTCGTAGGAGGAGAAACAGCCTGCAGGTGAGTGAGCACACGCTGAACCTCTGCTGCCAGTAGATTAACTTGGGTCGTCAACGATGTTTGTAGTTCCCCCTGGCTGCTGGTTAGATCCTGCACTCCCTGCTGCATGGTGGCCATACGCTCCTCTTGTTGCCCAAGACGTTGGCCCTGAGAACGGATAGCGTTCTTAATCTGATCTGAGTCGGCTGAGTTCATTTTGATGGTCAGTTCGTACTGTCAAGGGGAGAACACTGAGGCATGAACTCAATAGCACGACTCAAAACTCAGACTCAGATAGCGTTTCAAAATAAAGACTTTACTGGAATTTGCACAGTAATAAAACAAGGAAAACAAAACCACTCTTTCGAGGAAAACTATAATGCGATCTATAGCATAGGTCCGTGAAAGGTCCGTGAAAAGGTCCGTGAGGTAAGCCGATACGTGGTCTTCGTGAGACAACGAACTGACAATTAACAGGAGGGAGCTAACACAATATATACACAGGTAAAGGGGACACAGTTGGAAACAATCAGGGCGGGGAAAATAATCAAGGACGCAGGAGACAGAAAAGGGGCGGGGAGCGTGGAGGCCTGAAATGAGAGGAAGAAATAATTAAGGGTATAGACATAAAGCACAAGACAAAGGGACATGACAACTCTAACATAAAGAATAAACTTTCACAATAAGTTTCTTGGACATGACAGAAGGCAACGGAGGGACTATTTTATTTTGAACATCATTATTTTCTAATAAACTATTTTAATTAGTTTGTTGGGCCGAACCACGCTCCTTAACTGGGATATAATGACTATATACCACGGCCTGTCGTGAGCTATTGCTTAAATATAACATCCAGATTATATATATTATAATCCACAAATACAATAATGTGACATTTTGGTGTCAATGAAGGGAACCTGAGATCAGCTGATAGGAGTTTAAACCTAAGAAGGTTGGGAACCGCTAGTCATCCAATTGATACCCAATTTAAAAACTGAATGGCAAATAGGATTAGGGGAGAATTTTCAATGAGTTATCTTCATCTGAGATTCATTTCAAATTGCTTTTTGCAGTGAAGTCTAATCTGAATGACATTGTTCAGGGGATGATAAATAGTAGAGTGGCAGATGTGAACATCATGAATACACCTTTGAAATCTGATAGAAATTGAAAGGGAATTTATGGTTCTTTTTCATTTTAATACCAGTCTTAATCCAGTATATTTATTAAAGCCCATCAGATACAGATTTGTCCTGGTTACTGAGATCATCATCTACCAGCTGGCACCAACCAACTGCAGTGATTCATTAAAAATACAATAAAAACTACATGCACTTCAATAAAGGTTATCCAACACTCTCCACTTCTTCTGATACCTCTCTTTCAAGGTGTACTTTGAATTTTAAAGTGAGGCTTAAGGGGAGATAAAGAAAATGACTCACTGTGTGGGTTCCCAAAACTTCTATGTTGACTTTTGTGGAAAATCTAAATAAACCAAACAAAAGAAAATACATGGATGCTACATCTCCAAAGGCTACAAACTGTACTTTGATCCGATTTAAATAAAGGCTACCCTCAACAAAACGGCCTCTAATTAGTGTGTGTTTGAATCTGAAATGAGAAGACTCGTGGGACTCTGGTGGAGGTCTGACAGAGATGCAGCTGAATGTCATTTTTTTCATTTCCCTCTGCTCTGTTTAATCAGTGCTCCCCGAAAACTCAGACAAACCAGAATCGAGCAAATTTGACGCTGGATTAAATCATGCATTTAAAGTTTGGGAACACAGAAAGGCCTGGAGTCAATGTGTTATTTCTAAGAGTTTATCTGCAGCAGTTCCAAATGGCAGACACTTATTGAAACGTATAATCTGCTTTCTTCAAAAACACGTCGCCAATGTGTTATAGGCGAAAATTAAAAATACCTGGCAGTCTTTCATCAACACTTCGCTCTCAGATAAAAACACCCTGGCAGACTGCCATGTCTCTGTTGATTCATCACAGTTATTGCCACAACCAGAGAGGAAGTGAATGGGGGGAGGGGGGGTGAGCACACAGCTATGTCTTGCAGTCTTTTTTCTCGAGAGGCCAACACCAGCCCTGCAATTCTCACCTCTCAGATGTTCGGCTTACCTTGACATTTCCAACTAATGACACTGACTGAGGGCTTTGGAATTTTTTCAGGGCTTTGTACGTGTGCGTGCCATTTCCGTGATTGAACTAATAACGGATTCTTGGATATAATCGTGCAGGTCGCCTCGCTGTCTCTGTGCAAGTATTCTCAGCAGAATGACTTTGTGTCTCCAGTGTTTTCAACAAGGACTTTTTTATTTTTCAATTATTTGTATTTCTTGAACCATCTGCAGCATTCAGTTATTACATTTCTATAGTTTGTTTTTAATTGCCACTGGTGGAGTCTGTCATTACTAATAACATATAGATGCATAAGGGATTCACATGAATGCATCTACTTAGATTTTTCCTATTCGTAGGTTATTGATGGACGTCTCCCTGTGTATTGATTCCTCTCTACAGTGGAAATACAATTAAGTTCCTGCTAATGCAACCTGCTGTGCCTTCACGTTACGAAACAGAGGTTAGTAATCCATGCTTGTGTTCATTAAATATGTCTAAAATATAAGACCATTTTCATTTTCTCCACTTAACGTGAGCAGATCTTTATTTCAGAAGAGTCAGTGAGATGTAAAATTAAGAGCTAAGGGTGATATTTTTTTCTATTCATTTTCACAACATCATCAGGGTAAAAATGTCATTTTACTACCATGTTGTTGTGTGGACGAAATCTCAAATGAGTTTGACAAATACTATATTTCCTTTTTCCTGACATGATTTAGAACAACAGGGCTCTTCCATCATCTATATTGTAAACGGGTTGCTTTACCCAGCAGGTGGTTAGCTTAGCTTAGCATTAAGGAGATGCTGGGTCTGTCCAAAGGTAAAAGAATATCCACCGAGCGGCACATTTATAAAGCAGTCCTACACATATAATGTGGTAATAAGGATTTAGTGGTGCTGGTTCTGGTATTATCTTACAATACAACAGAGCAAGATTAGCTGTTTCAGTCCATTTCCAGTCATAATGCTAAGCTCAGCTAACTTTGTTATGGCTTCAAAGAAAGACAAGATGTTTAAGACTCTAAGACTATTCCTTAAAAAGTATTATTACTTAATGTATTCAATACTTTGAACTGTCTCAATTTTGAATTTGCAATCACTTATTCTGCAATTCAGACCATTTATAGGCTACTTTGCTAAAATGAAACGAGTCATTTATGACGTTATTCGATGATGTAGTCATCATATCCAGCTGCATTCAGTGCTTTCATCTCAATAAATGTGTAATGTAAAACACAGTAGCTATAAAAGTTGTGACCCAAGCAGTGTGGTGAAGTGTTTTCTCATTTGCACTCTCTCCTGGGGTTATTCTCCATAGAGAACATGATGCCTGTAAATGTGTCATCTGAACAGCGGGAGATAACTGCTGTGCTTTCTTGGTTTTCAAGCTTCTGAAGCCCTACCTTTGATTTTCCTCTGCTCTCAGCTTTGCATTGATACCATCTGGCAGGAATAGAGAGCCAGTGAGCTGGGGAGAGCGGAGGGGAGGGGAATTGTGGAGTGCCTCCGCTGTCTGATTAATCTTGCTAATCAGTGATGAGGGGTTAGAAGTCCATTAACCTGTTCCGAAACGCCACAGACTGCCACACGGAGCACGAGGTACAGATGGGGGGAAAGTCAAAAAACTGGAGGCAAAGTGGAGAGCTAAACACCTGACTCGGAGAGCTGACAAAATATGGATGCTGCACACATTCCTCCCTCCCACCATCCCTAGACGTTAGGAAATCTGCCTTAGAGGGGTCAGCTGTGTCCACAAAGCAGGGAAACAAGGATAATCACGTGTTTGGCTGACATGTGGGCTAACATTAGCATCTGAGGTGGTTGGTGTTTCTATTTGAATCATAATGAGCTGAGAGACTACAGAGGCAGCACAATGATAGTGGTGTCTAGGTTTTCTCTCGACAGACGCTGTAATAGCCGCGGGCTTGAGCACTATTGTACCAACATTTCCAATTTAAAAGGCATCCTCATTATTTCCAGTAAATATGCTCAAATGAATTGAATTGTCTGTCCATTCTTTATGTCTCTTTTTGTATACAACTCAGTGATTACAGTTGAGGTCAAGGCAATTATTTAACCAAAGGCTTTTGTAGCTGATTCAAGTATATTGAGGAAAAATATTCTAGAAAGCATCCTGTTAAGCCCCGAGCCTGTTTTCCAGGTCTCAGGCTCAAAAATGACATTCCCAGAACAAATGACCATAACTTCACTTCTAAAAAGGGGTAAATTAATCATCTTTTTTCTCAAAGCAATGATAAACCTGTGAGTTGGATGTAGAAGAGTCAGAATCAATATAGATTTTTTTTATTTTAAAGTAAATTCAGATTGAACATAGTAAATACATTTAAATTATTGTGTCGGTACAAAAAATAAAAATAATAACTTGAATGATGGGATAGTAGAGTAAAAGCTTTTCACTTCTGGGATCATTTGGGTGGATTTGACCCAGCGTTTCCGCCAGGAGACCGTCTTGCTGTCATTTGACGCCCTTATTCAGCTCGGGACGCCCTGGCCTGTAATTTTCATCCTAGGTATACCTCAACTATGAGAGACAAAATGAGGAGGAAAAAAAATCCAGAAAATCACATTGTCTGATTTTTAAAGAATTTATTTGCAAATTATGGTGGAAAATAAGTATTTGGTCAATAACAAACGTTCATCTCAATACTTTGTTATATACCCTTTGTTGGCAATGACAGAGGTCAAACGTTTTCTGTAAGTCTTCAAAAGGTTTTCACACACTGTTGCTGGTATTTTGGCCCATTCCTCCATGCAGATCTCCTCTAGAGCAGAGATGTTTTGGGGCTGTCACTGGGCAACACAGACTTTCAGCTCCCTCCAAAGACTTTCTATGGGGTTGAGATCTGGAGACTGGCTAGGCCACTCCAGGACCTTGAAATGCTTCTTACGAAGCCACTCCTTCGTTGCCCGGGCGGTGTGTTTGGGATCATTGTCATGCTGAAAGACCCAGCCACGTTTCATCTTCAATGCCCTTGCTGATGGAAGGAGGTTGTCATTCAAAATCTCACGATACATGGCCCCATTCATTCTTTCCTTTACACGGATCAGTCGTCCTGGTCCCTTTGCAGAGAAACAGCCCCAAAGCATGATGTTTCCACCCCCATGTTTCACAGTAGGTATGGTGTTCTTTGGATGCAACTCAGCATTCTTTCTCCTCCAAACACGTCTAGTTGAGTTTTTACCAAAAAGTTCTATTTTGGTTTCATCTGACCATATGACATTCTCCCAATCCTCTTCTGGATCATCTAAATGCTCTCTAGCAAACTTCAGATGGGCCTGGACATGTACTGGCTTAAGCAGGGGGACACGTCTGGCACTGCAGGATTTGAGTCCCTAGCGGCGTAGTGTGTTACTGATGGTAGCCTTTGTTACTTTGGTCCCAGCTCTCTGCAGGTCATTGACTAGGTCCCCCCGTGTGGTTCTGGGATTTTTGCTCACCGTTCTTGTGATCATTTTGACCCCACGGGGTGAGATCTTGCGTGGAGCCCCAGATCGAGGGAGATTATCAGTGGTCTTGTATGTCTTCCATTTTCTAATAATGGCTCCCACAGTTGATTTCTTCACACCAAGCTGCTATTGCAGATTCAGTCTTCCCAGCCTGGTGCAGGTCTACAATTTTGTTTCTGGTGTCCTTTGACAGCTCTTTGGTCTTGGCCATAGTGGAGTTTGGAGTGTGACGGTTTGAAGTTGTGGACAGGTGTCTTTTATACTGATAACGAGTTCAAACAGGTGCCATTAATACAGTTAACAAGTGGAGGACAGAGGAGGCTCTTAAAGAAGAAGTTACAGGTCTGTTAGAGCCAGAAATCTTGTTTGTTTGTAGGTGACCAAATACTTATTTTACCGAGGAATTTACCAATTAATTCATTAAAAATCCTACAATGTGATTTCCTGGATTCTTTCCCCCCATTCTGTTTCTCATAGTTGAAGTGTACCTAGGATGAAAATTACAGGCCTCTCTCATCTTTTTAAGTGGGAGAACTTGCACAATTGGTGGCTGACTAAATACTTTTTTGCCCCACTGTATCTCTGGCCCCCCTTGGTCGAATTTCATGATGGACATCTCTTTTTAACCGTTAGAGCCAATAGAATCGAGGGGAAGTTCCACACACACACACACACACACGTTACCAAATAAGAAGTGAAAGTGACGCGTAACCAAAACAGGAAGCCGCCATACACTCTGGAAGCTGTCATTAGCAGCTAATATGAAAACTCTGTTTATGACATACACATTTAATTATGGATTATCAATAATTTTTTCAAAGTGACAGACACATTGGATTAACCTATGGATTAACCTTCAGCCGCGTTTTTTCTTGTTTTAATGCCATTCAACACAACTTGTTATCAGAATAACAGCAAAAGGTGAGCATATCTCCGTGTTTTGGTACCTAAAGTTACGTTGTGTGTTGTCTGGATTTACTTTCCCTGTCGCGAGTTCTGATCGCTCAGTGATGATACTTATATTTCTAGAATCTGTGGAATCTCAGCTTGTTAGCTAAGCTTGTTTGTATAGATCCGATAAGTATATCGATCGATTTATACCTAGAGCTCTGTGATAAGTGTGTTAGCATTTTTTCGCTCAGGGCTCATTTAGACGCTTCTTGTGAGACTTGTGTTTTGTTTCGGTAAAAGTGGTTCATAGTCAGTTAGCTTAGTTCCTTCCCGTTAAGTGAGTATGACTAATTCAGAGTTTATTACATTTTAAGAAGCCCTGAGACACATTTTCGTGAAAAAAAAAAAGTATGTTAAGCTCCGTAGCCCCCGCCGGCAGGGGCTATGGGGCTTAACAGGTTAAAAATCAATATGTCTTTCTTTTTATACAATTTTAGTGTGAAGGAAAATGCATGGTGATCAAGCGCTCTTGTGTTTTCATTTTCAATCATTTTCTCTTTAACAAGTGAGAATGCTGTTTTTGTTAGCGCTACAGCCTGAAAAACCCCAAAAATGGAAGCAGCTCTTTGTTTATACCCTAAAAACAACACTGCTGAGCGCATAGAGAACAAGGGAGGTTGCCTTTAGATGGCCATAGATTGCTCACGATACATGGCCCCATTTCTTTCGTGGGGAATATTAGATTTTTTGTGGGCCGATTTCAAGAAAAGGTAGACTGGCAGTCGGTATGTAATGCAACTTTAAATCAGACATCTCAAGTCACTAAATGTGGATTATAACACATGAAAAAATAGTCCCCTAAAGCAGAAATCCATCTTCAAACCCAGTGGTATCGTTGAAATATGAAAGTGCTCAATATTTGTGAACAATTTGTCCCACAGCAAGGAATCAGTTTACCACGGTTTCTTAAAGCCTTCAAGCAATAAAACTCATCCAGAGAAAATGAAGTGGAGATTCTTCTGCAGCAAGGTTCACCAAGTGACTCTGCCCTGAGCTCTGTAGTTTCCCCCTTGGGGAGAATTGATTTGTTTGTGTTCACAAATCCAAATTGGGGACAGGAAGCTATAAATGCACTCGCATCCTGACTAATAGCCTCAGTCGGTTTGTCTTTATGCTCCATTCAAATATACAGACTGCACAACGATTATTCAGCAAGCCTGCTACAATAAAGTGAAAAGTGACTGGGCTTCAAAAATATTGCAAAAACATTCTATCTTGATATGTCATTTCGTACAGTATCTTGATAATGACACATATGATATCACAGTATAGAATGTTTTCAAGTAATTCATTATATAAATACTCAATATGAAATAACAACATGGCAAATACTAGCATTATATACACATACATACTTAAATTAATACTCAGATTCACATTTAATTAGTTTAAATGTGTTTTGAGTAATATTATAAAAAGGTCAATGTAATTAATTTGAAGATATACACTTCTACAGTATGCATGCACACAACTACAGAGTTCTCAGAAATAAAACAATAGTTTGATTTATTTTAGACATATTTAGGCTAGCATTTGTTTGTTATCATCACTTTATTCCAACTCTAACTATACTGTCCACTGCTAAAGGGCGCTCCCTTGAGACACAAGGCCTGTAACCAAGCAACTGTGGTCTGATCATGGCCTTGCCAACGACACAAAGAGAAGCAGAAACAAAATAGAACTGGCAAGAGAACCACGTCTCCCATGCAAAATAGTAAACATTCCCTTTTGTTTTCGGGGTTTAGAGGCAAACAAAGTGTTTGGTGTTTGGTGTGCCAGAAATATTAGCCATTAAAGATGTTATGATGAAAAAATGAAAATGTGCAGAGCTATATCAGCGTAATCATTGACCTTAAAGAAGAAATACAACATGGGGGGAGGCGAGAAAAAAAATTAGGACTTAACGAGTCCTCATATCTTATGTTATTCACTTTAGTTTAAGCAAAGGAGAGCTTGTCTGGAAAGCAGTGAAGCAATATTCAGTAGAAATGGAGATGAACAAACAGTGACGCAAATCATTTTTGACATTCAAAATCGCCTTTAGACGAAGCAAAACACTGCAAATTACACAAGAGCCATTAACAGTTCATTCCAAGAGCACAAGGAGTTATTGAAATTGGTGTCTCTGCATAACACTACAAAGGGCAACCATGTGTTTAACACTGTTGGAAGTGTGGGAAGAGAGCAGGAAAGGGTCAACGAGCTGTTCAGTTGTCGTCAACGGCGTATTTCAATGCCAGAGAGTTGAAGTGATAATCTAGCATAAAAAAACTATAGGTTACTTACGTAACCCCAGTTCTCAGAGTAACATGAAGTGAGATGTCTCACAATGGGATGCGCTTCAATACGTATGCAAACAGAAGCATCAATCTCATTACGCCAATCCTGATTGGCTGGTGATCTTGACGTCTACGTCAGGGAATCCACCCACCCTATAAGTAGCTTGTGCTACGACGCAGCGTCATTCAAAAATAAGCACCTCTTCTTGCTTCGCCTTAGCAAGAAGGGCCGTCTGGTGAGACATCTCACTTCATGTTACTCTGAGAACTGGGGTTACGTAAGTAACCTATAGTTCTCATTCATAACACTCCGTTCGACACAGCAAATTTGGCCGCTGTTCCTCAGAGGAACACAGCGGCGGAGGAAGTGCCACAATGTCAATGGGGGTACATGAGCCAACCACCTTAGGTATAAAGGCAGGGTTGGGCTTCAGCAACACTCTTGTTTGCCCCGGGGCAAACTGAGTGCATGAAAGATGTACAGAGAGCGCATGAATGTCACTGACTTGCTTGGCAGATGCCAGAGCCAGTAACAGCACTGTCTTCAGTGACAGGTGTTTCATGTCAGCTTCTTCCAGGGGTTCAAATGGAGGTCGAGTGAGCCCATCTAAAACCACTGCCAAGTCCCATAAGGGCACCAGTGACCTGGAAACAGGGAGGAGCCTGCGAGCCCCTTTCATAAAACGGCAGACCAAAGGATGTTGGCTAGCCGTCTTTCCCTCAAAGCCCACATGGCATGCAGCAATAGCAGCCAGGTACACTTTGATCGTAGAGAAAGCTCTGTGTTTATCAATTAGGTCCTGTAGAAATGATAAAATCACCCCGACAGGACATTGAAAAGAGATGTGTCCTTTTTGAAGGCACCACCCATCCACTTACAGTGATAGAGAGAAATGGTGGAGGAAGCTCTTGCACTCTGAATAGTGTTTATCACCTTCTGAGGGAGCCCCACTGTATTCAGATTTTACCACTAACGGGCCAGGCCCATCGTGCCAAGCGCTCTAGGTGTGGGTGAAAGATCGTCCCCCCCCGCCTGAGACAGTATGTCCCTACGTAGTGGGAGCTGCCACGGCTGCCCGCACAGCAGCTGATATATCTCCGCCAGCCAGTACATTGCAGGCCAGGATCAGTTTGTGGCGTTGTTCTCTCACTCTGGCCAGAGTTGGGGGGTATCAGAGCCAGGGGTGGGAACGCGTACAGAAGGACCGGAGGCCAAATGTGCGCGAGTGCGTCCACGCCTAACGGTGCGTTTAAATCGCGCATTGAAAAGAACAGCTCACATTGAGCATTTTCTTTTGATGCGAACAGATCTACCACGGCTCGGCCGTAACGCACCCACAGCTGACTCACAACCATTCGATGTAGAGTCCAGTCTGCATATAGTGGTACACCTCTGGACAGCAGATCTGCAACGAGGTTCATCACTCCTGGTACGTGCGTCGCTCTCAGAGAGAGGAGACGTCCGCAGCTCCATAAGATCAGTTTGCGTGCCAGCATGTGTAACTGGAGAGAACGCAAACCCCCTTGGCGGTTTATATACGATATTGTGGTCGTGTTGTCTGTCCTCACGAGGACATGATGTCCTCTGAGAAAAGGCAGAAAGCGTTTCGGGGTGAGGAACACCGCTAAAAGCTCCAGATAATTTATGTGTGACCGTTGGAGGTCTCTGCTCCAGAGACCCCTCAGAGGTCGACCTTCGTATATATCCCCCCAGCCCGTCAAACATGTGTCTGTGGTGACCACCTTCCGCAATAGGACAGCACCCATAGGCACGCCCCGTACTAGAAAAGTCAGGTGTAGCCAGTGGCGCAGTCCCATTACGCATTTCATAGTGACCATCACTCTCCGCGCGCCATGACGCGCGGGGTCCAGTCTGAGGGCAGCTACCCAGCGCTGAAACTCCCTCATGTGTAAGCGTCCCAGTTGTACCACCAGGATGGCTGATGCAATCAGCCCCAGTAACCGCAGACATGATCGGAAGAGAACATATTTGCGTAGCCGGAAATGAGCGAGGCAAGCTCTGAAGGCTTTCACTCTTTCTGCTGACGGGCGGGCTGTAAAGGGCACCAAATTCAGGTGTAGGCCCAGGAAGAGTACAGTCTGGGCTGGGGACAACATGCTCTTTTCTGTGTTTATTACAAAACCCAGATCGAGCAGGTGTTTTACGAGGACATTCGTCTACGTAATAGCCTCTTGCTCCGACTGTGCGAGAAGCAGCCAGTCGTCCAGATAAGTTGCCAAGCGAATACCCTGTTGTCTTAACGGGGCTATCGCGGCTTCTGTACACCGTACAAACACTCTTGGACTGAGAGACAGACCGAAGGGAAGGACTCTGTACTCGTAACAGACACCCTGAAAGGCGAACCTCAGATATTTCCTGTGTGGGTAATATACTGGGATGTGGAAATACGCATCTTTCAGGTCGACTGATGTGAACCAGTCGTTCTGGCGCACGAGACGCAACAGAGATGTGTGAGTGAGCATTCTGAATTCGTATCTTTTGAGATATTTTGTTCAGAGCTCTCAAATCTAGTGTATGACCGAATTCCGTTCCCTCCCCGTTTAGGAACGAGGAAATACTTGGAATAAAAGCCGCTCTGACTCTGTTCGGCGGGTATTATCGATATAGCCTTCTTTTCTAGTTGCGAGAAAATCTCTTGCTCCAGAATATGGGCCGACTCTCCCCGGGCTTGTGAATACAGAATGCCCGAGAAGCGAGGGGAGGTGACAGCGAATTGGAGCCTGTAGCCCCGTGTTACTGTCTTGAAAACCCAAGCAGAATCTGTGAGCATCTTCCACTTTTCGCTCCTTAAAGCGAGCGGAGATGTCACATCTCTGTCGTCTGCCCTCTGTGTCTTTATTTGTAGTGTTATGGGACCCTCTAGTGTCTGAACACGGTGGTACCCCAGGTTGACAACACCGGCCGACACTGCGCATGCGCGTGGCGGTGGTGCCTTCACAATCCCGTCTAATGTCTGCCTTTTGAGAGAGGCCGTAGCCGCTCTCAAAAGAGGCGTAGACGACAGACTGTTTATTGTTTTTCTTTTCATTTTTATTGACTGCGCCCTTGGCTTCAAGCCTGGAAACGACAGTGGAAAATGATTTATTCGGAAACAATAATGATGACATGTATTTGTGTGACTTAAACAGGCAGCGGAACTTGCTGTCTTTGATGTTAAGTCCATTTCCCTAATGGGGCGAACTTGAGGATGACGTTCTGGCATCAATCGAGGCGGTGGGAAGATGGGGGCATGGTGGCACACCGAAAACACATGAGCATCTAACAATGGAACGTCTTCTAGAGCTGGGGAACAGGGAACTTCCAGCTCTCTCGTCGAGGAGAGGAGAGGAGGCTGTCAGGCCGCCCGCTTCTTCTTCCTCGCCTGGTGACTGAAAACCTGGGTCGGCTGTGCCTGAGCGGCAGCTGCCGGAACCGGATATCTTCTTGGCCAGCTCATCCTCGCCTCGTGCCTGGGCCTGGGACCCGGGACAGGCTGTGGTCTCTGCTGCTTCGGTATCTTGAACCGGGCAGGACGTGAGGCAGCTTGAGTGGAGGCCTGCTGCGGGACCGTTGAAGGTGGCGGCTGGACCCTTCGGGGGAGACAGAGCTGGAGAGCCTCGTCTTCCTTCTTTTTTGATTCGCATCTCAGCTGCATCGAAGCTAGAGCGGAGCCAAATATGCGCTCGGGAACAATAGGCATGTCCAGAACATCCTCTTTTTCCCGGTCTGGAAGGTTCTTCAGGTTGAGCCACCTGGCTCTCTCCTGTACCACCATAATTCCCAGTGCTTTGCCCGTGGCTTGGACTGCACAGCGCTGCACACGGAGGCAAATGTCCGTGATCGCTGCGATCTCGTCCCACACGGCAGGCTCAAGTTTGCTCGACAAGTCTTTGCAGAGCTCTGCCTGGTAGGTCAGCAGCGAGGAGACGTTGAGTGCCCTGGCGGACATAGCTGCGGCTTTATAGGCCCGTTCGGTCATCGCTGACTGAAAACGGTGTGCCTTTGCCGGTAGCGTGGGGTTCCTGCTCGGTGTCGAAGCCAGCCTCGGTTGGAGGTGGGCTGCCACCAGCGGTTCCGTGGGCGGCATGCGGAGCAGGTCGAGCCTCTCCATACCGTCACAGTCCAGGGAGGAGGCACCCTGGATTGGGGCCTTGTTGCTGAAAGGGCGGTCCCTCCACGAGACCGACACCTCGTCCAGCATCTCCGGAAAGACTGGAAGGAGCTGCCTCTTCCTCCTCGCTGCTTGGGGCAATTGCTTCCCCTCGTAGCGAGATCTGGAGGTCTCCTTGGCCACTTCAGGCCATGGGATGTCCAGCCTGGACGCAGCGCGTTGACACACGGCCTGCAAGTCCATACTTAGGCAGGGAGAAGCTGGTGTGCTTTCGCCCGGGAGAGCGGACATCGCTGCCGGCTTTGCAGCATTAGCCGACTAAACAAAGATGTCATCTTCGTGCTCATCCGAGTCGGACAGGAGGAACTCAGAGGCATCCTCTTCTTCCTCCATATAGTCCAACTCCAGGACATCCTCCGCAGGTGGAACCATGGTGAGGTCCAGTTGGGAGCCCCAGCTTGACACAGCGCGGGGCTCCGCTCTCGCGGCTCTTGCCACCACCGGATCCCAGCCTGACACGGCGCGGGGCTCCGGTTCAGCGGCTGCCGCTGTTATTGAGCCCCAGCCTGACACAGCGCGGGGCTCAATCTCTGCGACGGACGCCACCACGTCTTGATTGCCGGCCGGCGAATCAGCGGACATGAGGGGGTCCTCTCCCGACAAGCTAGCTTAGCGTGCTAGCCGTCGGCGGAGGCTCTTAATGGTGAAGCGGGCACAATGCCCGCACGAGCCGGGGTTATCGATAGCCTCCTGGGCGTGTTCCAGCCCGAGGCAGGACGAGCAGACCTGGTGTGAGTCTGTGCCTGAGATCTTAAACCCCCAGCAGCATAGCGGAGCCTCCGAGTCCCTGACTCCTCTGGTGTGAGGGAGAGAAGAGTCCATCTTTGTTCGCCGGGGTGTCGGCGTGGAGTAGACACGCTAGTAACAGGTACGTTACTGAGAAAAAAATCCGAAAGGAAAAAGCGACGGTGTAGATTTTATTCTTTAAAGAATAATAACTGGTGTGTTAATACCTTTTGTTTTTATCTCTGTCTCCTCTGGTATGAGAGAGAAAAGAGAACGTCCTCGCTACCGTGGTGTCGGTGTGGAGGGAAGAAAAGCTAGCAACAGGTATGTTACTAGCTTGAAGAAAAAATCAAAACTTACCGTAATTTCGAAAGAAAGAAACGGCGAGGCAGATTACAATATTAACTGGTGTGTTAATATTGTTCAGTCTTCTTGCAAAGCAAAAAAGTAACCGGCAAGCGCCCGTCGACCGAATGTTAGCTTTGGGTTCAGTCTGTGGACCGTTAAGCTAGCCCGGCTACTGATAATTCAAGATGTGCTCTGAAGTGAGAAGAAGTGTTTGAATGACGCTGCGTCGTAGCGCAAGCTACTTATAGGGTGGGTGGATTCCCTGACGTAGACGTCAAGATCACCAGCCAATCAGGATTGGCGTAATGAGATTGATGCTTCTGTTTGCATACGCGTTGAGGCGCATCCCATAGTGAGACATTGAATGCAGTGTTATGAATGAGAACGTTGTTCTAGAAGCCATCCCTAAAATGAACAAGTTGTAGCCATATTGCATTGATGCCATGGAAGTAATGCCAATTAATTCACTTATTCAAATGTTCTACAACAGAGTGTGTTGCAATTTGTTTTTACTGCAAACCAAATATACAAGTACACATAAAGTAACCTGAACCAGAATAAGATTACCATCTCTTTTAAAAAGGGGAATAGGTCTCTTTCTCGCAGAAAGTTTGATATGAGCTGCAGTAAGATCGTGGAGAGTTCGTTTTTTTTGCTGTGCACTGAAATTACAGTATTCGTTGAGGGCAGCAGTTGATGCGATGCAAGTTACAGCACTAAGAAGATTTTCATTTTGGAGACAACTACTAGAGTCTGGCTTTTCACTCTCAATGGCAAGCATGTTTTGGAGCACTTCTCAATAATGAAGCACATCAAGTCAAAGGCTGACAGATGAAACTCGGTTCGAGCTCGATTGGAGGAACAGACATTTGGATTACCTATGTTGCAAATGTATTATCTTTTCAATGTACACACGGCATCTATTGCACGTCTGTCCATCCTGGGAGAAGGATCCCTCCTCTGTTGCTCTCCCTGAGGTTTCTCCCATTTTTCCCTTTAAACTGTTGGTTTTCTCCGGAAGTTTTTCCTTGTACGATGTGAGGGTCTAAGGACAGAGGGTGTCATATTGTCATACTGATATTCTGTACAAACTGTGAAGTCCACTGAGACAAATGTAACATTTGTGATATTGGGCTATATAAATAAACATGTATTGATTGATTGATTGATTGATTGATTGATTGATTGATTGATTGATTGATTGAAATTGACACAAAGTTGACACCAACAGGAGAGGCCACAAGTACCTCATTAGGAAACACTTTTGCTGTGGGAGAGTCATTAGGCGCGTTCACACCGCATTACTTTTCCCACAAAGGTTCATGAGAACTTAGTTCATGAGAACTCTTTAGTTCTCATGAACTAAGTACAGATCGCGTTCACACCGGAATAAGTCCCTGAGGGAGGGTTAGGCATATGAAGCCGCTGTCGCCACTTCTTCTTCTTCTGCTGCTTTGGGTTTACTGGCAGGCCGCAAACAACTTCACGGCGTATACTGCCATCCGGAGTCCCCGGCCGGAAGTCCCCGGAGTTGGGGACTGGCTTCAGTAGAAGCTACTGGGACTCCCAGCAGCTTCTACTGAAGCCTTCCGCGGAAGTACCTGCTCTCCGCGGAAGTACCTGCTCTCTAGCAGGGACTGAAAAGGGGGTAAAAAGGTTCTGATGAACACATTTTTGTTCCGGCTCTTTATGGTGTGAACGCGACATTTCGGAACTATATCGGAACTAAAGTGGAAAAAGTACTGCGGCGTGAACGCGGCTAATGGCATTTGAGAAAAATGAATGAGACATGGATAAAATGCAATTTGTTGGTGTGGATTTTTGATAAAAATGTAAAAGTATGTTTTCCTGGTAAATGTTCATCACGCTGGAATATGGTTTTGTTTCAGTGTTAACTTAAAGGGGGCATATCATGCAAAATGCACTTTTGTACGTCTTTTATACATGAATATGTGTCCCCGGTGTTCCAGGGAACTCACCAAGTGTCAGAAAACACAACCCTCTCTATTTTCCTCCATACCCAAATCTCTAAAAAAGGGGCTGCAACGGATTTGAACACTGTCCTGACGTCAGGACGGTGGTGCTACGGCTATTGGTCAATTCTCCACCTATCAGGGGAATGAGAGCTTGGGCCACGGCTGGCCATTGCCGTTCAAAAGCGCTGGAGACGCTGTAGTACATATGCTATGCCTGTAAGTGGCGCTGCAACAAAAGCAGCGAAGAAGACTTCCCTTGCATGGTTGCCATGGTTGCCCTTCTGTTTATTCTCCGCAGTGGCTCTTTTTCTCCCTCCCCGAGGCAAGCGTTTGGACCTCCTGCTTTAAAACAAATGAATAATGACTCTATATAATCATATGTAAGGGATAATGTGCAGCATCGCGGTCATTATGGGGAAAAGAACACCGACAGGCTGATCAGGAGCCCGATGCGAAGCGGAGGGATCTAGACCGGCATGAAGGCACACTATGCAATGTGCAATGTGCACATTATCCCGCTTATTACATGGCCACATTCTCAACAAAGTAACGACATGACTCCCAATATTAATTGAAATGGTTTCATGGATTTAGAAAATGATTTTATTGATTTAAAAAATAGTTGTATGTATTGATTTAAATTGACATGCATCCGCTAAGAAAAATAGTCCGTTGTTACTGTTTGAACTAACGTAGCAACGGCAGGAACTGCTTCGATAGTGTTTTTGAGGAGCTTTTTGATTACAGATTTGAAAACATCGTTGCTTGCTTTAAAAGTAGCACAATTCATTATGTCAGACCTTGGAAAGTATCTAGATATCCCTGCCCTAATGCCAAAGTAACTGCCAACTCCCCTCTCCTGCAGGGGGGCGTGGTCAGTTGCAGCTCACAGAATCAGCCCCCTGCAAAAACAGTGCTGGAAAGAGCAAATAGAGCGAAATGAGGCATGGCTAAAATGCAGGATCGTTTTGGTATATTGAAAGAAAAACGATATTTATATGCTTTGTATAGGTATGGCCTTACAATATATGTTTCAAATATAGCATGATAGGTCCACTTTAATATACTGAAAATCATATGGCAATACAACGTTCCTTTAATTTGGTAAAAAACTGAAATGTTAGTTTAATAAACTTTTGATTACCTGTAATATTACATTACATTACATTTAGCTGACGCTTTTATCCAAAGCGACTTACAATAAATGCATTCGACCAAGAAGATACAAACTTGAAGAAAACAGAATCATATAAGTACATCAGGTTTCATAGAGCCAAAACATTTCAAGTGCTACTCAACTGGCTTTAGATAAGCCAGTCCTTTATCAGTATATAAGTGCTTTGTTAGTAATTCTATCGCTCGATATAAGTAGAAGCTATAATTGGCAAATTAAGGGAAGGGGTTACATGGTATCTTGCTATAGAAATAAATAGGTAATCAAAGCTACCTACCTTTCTGCATTTAGACAATAACATTATGTCGTGCATTTGTTTGGTACATTGCCCTTATTACACAAAGTAAATGGAAGATGCAAAATAGGACATTAGTCTAGTTGAAAATGTTTTTAACTTGAACATAAATGTGTGCTTATTTTCGAAAAGGATGGGAGCAATGTGTCATTAACAGCACTGACATCAGAATAAAGGTCTAAAGGAACATGACTAGAAGAAACCGTGTTCCTGGCAGGTGTTCAGCCTTGTTAGCCAGCACAACAAAAGCTATAAGCATCTGTACAATCAGCTAATATTTGTAGCGAATGCAATAGGATTCTAGGCTCTTTCGGGACAGTCCCAACCACATGGGAGGGTGCAACAGATGGTTCCTTAGAAAAGTTACAGGAAACAGCTTCCTAAACCAAAACAGCCAGTCAATCATCATCTTGTAAAGTACAGTTTGAAAACACTTCACTATAAGCATAGCTCAAACATTAGTGTCTTTTATGAGTCTCCAACCGTAAGCATACCGTAACTATAGTTTATTTGCCACATCTACAATTAGCAAGATAGCGAACAAGCTAGCTATTTACTAGTTTCAAAAGGACAAGCAACAGGTTAATTGCTTTTTCTGCTAGTCAAATAACACGGAAAAATGTATTTTCTATTGTTCTGTCTCAGTGACAAAAATCACTCCAGAGTTCAAATGTGTCCACAAATACAATTCAATGATAATAAGCCTAGTATATTAAGGTATTTTTGGATCTGTGTCAAATGTTTACTGCAGTAATAAGTGGTATTATACAGTAAATGTTTTGATCTAAATGGCTTGCTTAATTCATTAAGATGATAACTGCAATAGCTGGCCTTGTAATTTGGAGTAACTTCATTGTTTAGGGTTACAGGAACAGCTGGGGTTAATGGCCTGGTTATTGTTTATTCATCCCTGTGGGGGAGTTTGTCCTCTTCCATTTAACCCATCCAAAGGGGCAATGTGCGTCCGCAGCGCAGCGCCAAGGGACACACTCCACTTCTGAGCGAAGTGCTTCGTTCAAGGGCAACTTTGGTAGCATTTATAATAGCTACAGCAGCATCTTTTAATTCAAAAATAAATAGAAAAACAGAGGCATGCAAACTCAACACAGCGATGGATTTAGTCAGATTTTTTTTTCATTCACTCAAGTACAGCGGAACCTAATTGAATTGAATACCCAGATTTGAGTGTGCTTTGCTTTGTGTTTGTATGGAGTGTGCTCTGGTTCTGTGAATCCAGAGTTCTCCCATAGCTGTGAAAGTGAGATGCTATCAGGCGGCTCTGTAAGCAAACTCTCTTTTTCTGTTCTTTTGATAAGAAACAAAACATCCTACAACACAAACAGGCTTTATATCGGTGCAGATGAAGAGAGGCTTTCCAGTGACTCATTTGTACATACTGCTGTGAATAGAATACCCTGGTTGTGAACTTCCCAATCGTTCTCCATGTACAGTAACAAAGGACTCACTGTGCAAAGATGTATATATTAATTAAAGGGCATAAAGATCTTACTTCTGGTTGGGGGTTCTGTGTGTAGACTAATCACTTAGTGCAGCAGAACACGCTGGTTATAAATGCCAAGGCTATTTTAAAAAGAGGTTTTTATCTTTCCCCTGCAGATCTGAGGAGTCCCAGATTACTGTATTCGTCCAGACAGTGGCTATGCAGGATACTTTGATCTGAAATAGCTAACTTTAATTCTAATGCAAATGGGTTTTTGTTTTATCATATTTCCAATGTTTTAATGACCTTTTAATCCATTTGTTCTAACCACATACTTTGATCACTCCCTGAGTTGTTTACCTTTCATAATGTCCCTTTTATCAATCCGCTAATCATGGCCCAAAAAGCACAAAGTAAACTTGAGAAAGCCCACAGTGGCAGCCCAACAGCACTAGCATAACAAAAACCTGTCACAAACCCAACATGGTCAATATATCACTCAATGCACTGTGTTTCTGCTCCAACCCCGATAGGATGCAGGCCAGGAAATCTGGGCTGTGGCGAAGGGGACTGAACATTGGATCTGTTATTTATCACTATACCCGTAAAACATGGAGGCAGACCAGGGAGGGTAGGGAGGAGGGAGGACGGAGGGTGGGAGTAGTCATGTTAGGAAGAAGCCCATATCTCCATTGGAGTGATTGATGGGGATGAGGAATCGGTTCTGTCATGGTGCAATTACAGCAGTCGGACAGGATGTGTTTGAAGGACGGAGCAGGAGAGTACACACTGGGAGGATGAAGTGATTCATGCTGGAGCAAAAACTCAGCAAAACAAATGATGTTACCGTCTTGACCTTGTAACGGTGACACAATATCATCTCTCTTGTTAATTTTAAATGATTCCCTGCCTGAGGGTGTTTTTTTCCCATGCGGCAGATTTCTTCATTCAAATTTGTCAAAATGGTCATGGCCTTACTGCAGGATGGGGTTAGGTCTGATAGCTCGGCCCTTTTTGCTACAGTTAGATTCTCCATGGTAGGTTATAAGCTGGGCGTGGAGCACTAATATCTAAGCATTCTGGGTAGCATGTGTGGGGACCAAGAGCAGTACAGAGCAGTTATTAACCGCAATCAGCAAAAGCACTGCAGAAGACCTCTAGCAACTAAACATTACAAAGAAAAATGCATTTGAAATGTTTATCATCTTGACAAATGTGTTATGAGTAGAGAGTTAAATGCTAACATGAGCATACTAACATCTTAAATGACAGTGTTAGCATGCCAATATTTGAAAGGGAATGTTCGTCATGTTAACCATGTTAGTTAAGCGTGTTAGCATGCTAACATCTGCTACGGATTACTACTTAACATAAAGCACAAAGGAAAATAGCTATCTACATCTCCCTACGATCTCTTCTCATCTTGGAAGGCTTTTATTCGGAGACAATGCCAATGTTTATAATACTTTCGGCTCAGGGGTATAGAAGAAAAGAAATGTAGCTTTCATGAAATGTAAAAGCTTTCATAATTTGATTAGGACATATTGAGTTATATTTTCTACATGAGTTGGCAAAAATGTAGCATTAAATATGATTTGCTACTTTCATTACTAAGCCTGAAGTTTCCAACTTTCCAAATACTTTATAGACTCGCTGCTGATGGGATCAGCGGTGGCCAAAGGGACAGCTGACCTGCCGGCTGGAAGAGCCCACTCAGCAGTTCTGAATGGATAACACAGCTCCCCGAGTGATTTGGGCAACTTGTGGTGGATTTACAACATCCTGCCTTGCCTTCAAATCCACTCAATACCTGGCATTTCTTTATTTTCTTATCTTTCTTCCCTCCCTCTTGTATCCTCCATGTGCCACAAATAAATCCCTCTATCCAGTACTTCTTCTCTGCTGGAAGATTGTTGCCTAATATGAGGATCAACATGTCTTTTACTGCTGCCTCAGCTGGACTTAATGTAGATAAACAATCTTTGTCTGTGGAAACATGAGGAATGATAAATGAATGAATATCGATCTTAATAAAGATCCACACCCCTGCTTCAATTAGCTCTGAAAGCTTGTGATATTTCACAGCATATTAGCATCTGTCACTAGTGTCACATCAGTGACATTTAAGAGGATTATCTAAATTGGCCAACACACGAGGGAAGCATTCATTTCATCAAGCACTGAATTTATTATATGACGGATGTATTGCCTTCGTTGGTGAAAACATCAGCCATATCATCAGACACACACACATGCTTTGTGCGGCCTGATATGCTAAGTTGTAATCAAACTGAGTAAATCTGGATAAGACACGCTGAAGCACTTTGTGTTATCTTGAGTGGAACAACCTTCAGTGACCTCTTGTCAGGGAAAGCTCTTTAAATGTGCATTAGTTAGAATATAATGCAACACTGACGTTTATTGTTTCTAAAAATCATGAAAATATCCGTTGCATAGTTTTACATTTGTAATTATTTAAGAAAGGGTGTTTTAAAGGAGCAAGATGATAAGAATGCAAACATAAAACTAATGATTTGGATATTGCTTTCTCATTGTTGTGCAGGTTAGTTGTACACGCCGACATTTGGAAGTGTTGCTGGTATTTAAAGCCTGTTTGCTTACCTGTGTGACTTATGGTAAAAAGGACTAAAACGTTTAATTGGTAGTTGGTTTAAAGGTTATTTTGGTTGAAAAACTGATTAATTTGAGTCCCTCAAACACAGACGTCAGCCTACTTGTATCCACATCTCTTGTTAATGTCATCTTAGCTCACCTTTGTATATTTTATTTTGTTAATAATGGTGTGCTCAGCTGCCAGTCTTCATTATTTGCCTGTGTTGTCTTACTGTTGCTTATTGGCCAATTGTCAGTAAGAGTACACAGTTATAGTAATTGCGAGAATACAATGTATGATTTTATATCTTTTTTTACAGTTATGACATATTAGATTCTCCTATTTTGCAATAGTTTTTGTCTAAGAAATGAACACTGTTACAGACTCATACTTCCGTTATCTTGTCCATAAGGCAGACATTGTTTATGCAGAAACCGTACACCTGTCAAACTCTCAGGAGGAGCAGTCATTTGCATGAGTAATGCTTTTGACAGATCCTTGAACAAGACACACAATAGCGTGTTACTGAACACCTGCACATATCACGCAGTATATTACTGTCAATTATGATTTACAGTGAGAAATATTGGCTAAATGAGGATTGATTTGAAAATCCTTAGGTTAGAATGGAATAAATTGGGTTTTTGTAACACAGCTAAATTAAACAAAGCATTCATTTTGGAAATAATGTATTTTTACGTTATCACTGATACCTATAAATCTAAAACGAGAGAAGCCCTGAATTGTGATTCCAGCCAAGCATGGAATAAGCCAACATCTCTTGTATTCATTCTTTTTAGACAGCAATCTTCCATTGAAAGACAGTTGGCTTAATAGACTTGGGCATTAATATGCAATGCTCTTTTAACTTTCATTATTAACCTCTGAGCACAACCAGTATGTGGATGACACACAACAAAGAAAAGAAACCCCATCGCCCATGTTGAGCTTGGGCGACAAAATTCAATAGTGAGCTTAGGAAATGAAAAGAGGAGTTTGATAAGAGAAATGACTGGGAATGATTCTTTCCCTTATTGTGAGCCGTCTCTATGAAAGGCCACGAGAGTCTGTCACGAGTGATTCTGTTTTCATATAGTGGTCTAATCCAGGCTCTCCATGCTGTCGGCTCTGATGCCTCTCATTGTGTCCCTTGCCTATCTTACTATCTACAGCATTACAAGTGGCCAGAACCACAGCACCTCATTGTTACAGCCATAATACATTTTGGCCATGATCTGAGCTTTTCAGAACCATGACTATGAACTACTTTGAATGAGTTCACCACAAAGTCCACAGAGGGCTGTAATGACATTCATAACCTTCCATGTCCCCTACAGCAGCCACTGATGGTGTATTTCCCTTCTGGTCGCAGTATTAAAAAGGAACTCAGCTCAGTTAGAAAGTGTGTGTGGTACACTTTGATTTATGCTGCTGAATGGAAAGACGCTTGCTCATCACTTACATCGATTGTGATTGAATTACCGGAAGAGCAAGGCTGTCTTCCTTTTCAGTTAAACTTAAATGAAGACTCCACTTTTTTGTCCAAGAAATAAAAGACTTTAATGATGCTGTGATTATTGGGTAGATTTAACAGGATAATCTTTGGACATATATTTCTGGAAACAACATATAGCAGCAAGCCTTTATGTGCGCATTAATGGAAATAGTTGACTTGAGTTGGCGTTGCCAGGAAACACCGTGTTTCTCGTTTGTGCGTAAGTTTCTTTATATTAATTAACTTGTGGGAGGACACTTTGTGCTGCTGTTTTTCCACCAGGAGTGGAAGCTAGCAAACTAAACTGGTTACAACTAAGGCACTTGTTATGTTAATTAAACACCTGGTGAGTGTTGTGTTAATCTCATATTATAGAAGAGAACTAATGATGTAAGTGGGACTGGGATGAGGCTTAATGTCACCCCCCTTGCTGGCTGCCTGTGTGTTGCCGTTATAGTGTGATAACAGTAGTCAATGTCAGGTGGAACCAAATGTCCTTGCCCTTTGGAGGAGTCTAATGTGTCGCTGTCACTGCTGAAAATATAAATATGAGCCTAAATGATATGTTTACTTTCTATGCTTATTTCTGGCAATAAAAAAAGAGGAACACTTTATATGCTGATTTCTAATCCAACATACATTTAACTTTCAGTCCCACTTTAAATAAAGAATGACAGACTGAGTAATGACAGGTGAGAAACATGAGGCGAGAAACTTGTTAATTGTTGTAAAATAGCAAAAGAAAACCAACTGTGTCAATCATTATTTAGAAAGATTCCAAAATCCTATCCTTCTCACGTCTTATTCCTCACACACCCTAGTTCGGAGTCGGTCTCGTTGTCATAACAACCTTGTTACTCAGGCTGATGAAGGCTGAACGCACAATAGGCTCTGCATCAGTGGCAGCTAAAACATCACTCTGCAATCAGCCTGATCGCAGTGTGAACCTCTTATCAGGCTGCGTGCACCGACAGGGCCCGAAGCGCAATCAGATCCAACTCACGAAGGAACGAGTCCCGATGCTGACTGCCACTTATCATTTGATTGGGCAAACAGTGAATTAATGGAGGCTCGCTGGGAATTAGACCAGTTTGGGACGGCGAGCATGAGAAAACCTCAAGATAATTGCATTATTAATGATGCCTTTGCCCCTTAAAGGCAGTCATTAGAGCACTTAATCATAACATATTGGTCCTTGGATACCCAGTAAGTCCTGCTGCGTTATAACAAAATGTGCTCCCTCGTGCACTTCATTGTAGCGCATGCATTTTTCATAGTATCGGATCTACAATGTTGCCATTTTTTACTCTCAGAGGGTCATTTGTCTTATGTGCTGACAAAGCTGGCATCTCTTGTCTGCATAGCTTTTAATTATTGAAATGTCAAGTATTTATTTAGTACCAATTGTATATTTAGGCTGTGTGACAGACATCTCAATGTGTGAAGGATCGTCACATCTCATATCATTTCTAAGTGCAATGAAGCTCTACTGTGAGCAATACAACATCTGAAAAAAAGAGGAAAGTATGATTTTGCAACATTTTAAGGAAATACAAATTTATTTCAAACTGCCTTTTTATCAAAAGACCTAAACGCTCAGTTGTCCTTTAGACTTTCACACCACAGAGCTCAGATGTTGTCAAGAGCTACAGAACCGTTGAATTTAAATGATGATGTTGAGTCAACTATTTTTCTCCTCGGGGTAAAAAACCAAATCTCTTTTAAATGGATGTAGAATATCTCCTAGCTTCTGTGAAGGGAAGAGATGTTTGAGGCATCTATTTCATTCAAGTTTGGAGAACTTTTGAAACAGAAATTGTTCCTACCAATTAACAGGCCATCACAGAGGATGCACTTAGTTGTGAGGATGTGATACGGCCGTGAAATCATTTGTGAAGATACCTTTGGCTGTCAGATTCAACTGTAATGGGAATTCAGTTCATTTTGCATATCGACAAAATATATGACCATTTTACACATCCAATGTGATAATTGTTTCGACTTCCTGCTTCTGCTGTGCCTTTATGGTTGGATTCAGACTCTGAATCTTAATTAAACCCTTCCCTCTTGTGAGAGGTGCACCATGTTTAGCTGCATATTCATCATGCAGTGCATTGTGGTTGATTAATCATATCAAAAGGAACTTCCTTTGCAATCTTCTCCAGAACTTCCTGCTTGGTAAAACAGCTCCAAAAGACATACAAATGCCGGAGCATGGATGAGTTCGTCTTTGTTGCCTTGCAGCTGCTCTCAGAGGAAGATTTTAGTTTGCATTCTGTACACTATTGGCACATTCATGTTCACATTTCAGCCTCAGGAAAATGTTTAGATATACAATCCAGGCTGTATTCTAAAATAAGAATATAGTTGTATTATCAGTGGCAATCCTACACTCAAGCTATGATGACATGATAACATCACATTTTCAGTTTATCCATTTGAAAGTCAAAATAAAAATGTCTACACCCATGAGAAGTGGGAAAAAAATAAAGTCATAAATGAAAATTGTCCCATTAAAGCAAACCAGTCAAACTCCCATTCACAGACATGTGTTGCTCTACTACCGCCTCATCCTTGTATTTCTGCATCCTTTGATCACAACTCACTATTTTGTGTGTAGTTCATTAAATAGTGACTTTCCCGTCAACAGTAACTGACATGTTTCAAGGAAATACCAGCCTAAATTCCCCATCAAATGCAGCTGTGGCTTCTCGTCACTCACACATGTGGGGTAACATTGTGATTGACATCTCCAATTAGTTTGAAGCGCTGAGTTCAGCTAGTTTGCAAAGTACCAACAGTTGTTACAATCAGCTTTAATGTGCTTACAGTTTGAACACAGGGCCAATGTATCAGAATTATAGCAGTTTTTTGGTCGTTAGAATGACCAAACTTTTACCAAATGCTTTCGTTGGCTACACTGTGTATTCGGTGATAGAGTGCCTTTGAATTTACCATACTTGTTTTTCCGAAATATTTTCACAAGTTGTTAAATCAAATAAAGAGAGTAGAGTTTGGTTCATGACATGCCACCTTTGGAAATAAACTTCCAATTGTATGCAAAATCCTGGATTTATGTTTAAGGAAAATAGGGCAGCTGATATATATCAAGGATATTAATGCAGGAAAGATATTTTTAGTGGAAACAGGGTGAATGAATCAGCAGCCTCCAGCCTGGCAGGAATCCAAAATCTGAGGATTAATTGCTGCAGTGTGTGATCCAGCACCTGCAGGTAACTCATCTACAATTTTAGCACGCACCTGTAGTATGCAAATGTCTGCTATTAGGGAAAAGAAATGGTTGCTAACCTGGTTTCATGTGTGCTACAATTAATGACAAATTAACCGGCTTGGTTTCTGACATTTCTGCTAGTATCAACGGTTTTCTTTGTAGAATTTAAAGTAGTGGTGTATCAAAGAAAGAGCTTTTTATCACAAGGTTGCCAGCTGTAAAATGTGAATACTGTGTTCTGTGAGGCTATACAATTCAAATTGCAATTAATTTAAACTGATGCAACAGAATATAATGAAATATTTGTGGTGCGATTTGTTTTTGCAAGGATCTGTACCACACAGAGAAGTTTTCTTAAATCTGGAGAATACTCATTTGTAGATCAATACGTATATGTGCATAACCTTCATTTCAATATTCAATTCAATTCAAGTTTCAAAGGTTTATTGTCATAACAGATACACAACTAGTATAGTATGTAATATATACAAAAAACTTAGATTGCAGGTTCCTCAACAGTGCAACTTACAAGACATAAAAAACGAAATATAAAAATAACAATAAAAAAAGGTGTTAAATAGTCTTATGGCCTGTGGGATGAAACTGTCCCTGAGTCTGGTGTTTTTTTTCCTGATGCTGCGTTACCGCCTGCCAGACGGCATAATACTTATTTAATTCATAATGGTATTTGCCTTGAACAAATAGTGTGCCTCGTGCCATTGGATATTACAATAGAAGAAAAAAAAGCTAAATATCTTCATTCAGCCTTTGATTTTCTTTTTTAGTGCAACATGGTAAAAATCGAAATCTGTTTACCATTATTTTGCTTTGGGGCCCACCCACTAAGAAGACCCAGCGCCCACACACAAAGAACCAAACAACAACACGCCATTTACCTAATTAATGTGTACTTGTTTCATTGCAGTTGTTATTCCTCTTGTGCTCGTTTCCCTGGTCTCCTTTTTTCATCCCTTCTGTGTTTCACCAATGGGTGGGTTTTGAACACAGCGAAACAACATTCTCTTCAGTCCGCTTCCCCCCCCTTTTCCCTCAAGCATTCAACCCAAGGGAAGCCCTGTACATGGTGACTCAAAATAATAGATTTTTTTATGGCTAGATGCACGCGCTGTAACTAATAATTTGCCACATCCTTCTGGCAGGCTCTAATGCAGCATAATGCTACACCAACATACCCCAATATGACACACTCTGAAGGATGTTTTTAGCACATAAATCATTCAAATCAGACACACAAGTATGTGTAGTGTAAAAAAGAAATGCATCTCATTTCTTTCTGTTGACTGGCTGCTTCTAAAAGCTATACAGGGCAAAATATCCTTGTCTTTCAGTGTTTGTACGTCTCAATATAACAACTCCCATGCTTCATGGGCTCCAAGCAAGGGTTAGAGCAAACCTCTGAGGTAAGTAACAATCAAGGAGATAGTTTCCAGCAAATTGCACGGCACTATAGTAACGCAGCCAACAAATTGCACGGCACTATAGTAACGCTGCCAACTTCCGTGGCCCTCTTTTCACATGCTTCGCAGTGTGACACCGAAAAACACAACGGGTAAGAAAAATGGCCTGGGTGCAGTGGATGAAAATGCCACTTAAGCTGTACAAAAGCCTCAATATTCTCTGTGCAATGTCAAAAAAATAGAGACCTCGTGAGATGTTTTGAGACAGGAAAAATAAAAGCTGAAGATGGTATGTTCAAGAAGGAAAATAGGAAAGAAGGCACATTTTCTCGGAACCACGGAAATCACAAACAACTTTCAACAATCTATTTGCAAGAGGACTTGTCTTTTTGACATTCAAAAACAGCTTAATTGCAACACAACGCATGTACCTTCTGTATTGTTTTACGGATTACACCTGAAGGCACAAATAGAGGTTCCTGCCCCCATGCCTTCCCTTTCAGCCTTGGCTCTGCCGACAATGTTTCAATCGTGAGTAATGCTTTCACTGGGTCACTCGCTGAAGGCCACTCAATCACTCCTTCAATCTCCGTGTTGTCCATGA